>NW_026697749.1:0-43070 GCF_030435755.1 Ochotona princeps
CCGCTTGCAGCTGCAGTAACATCTACTACGAATACTACTAGTACATCCCCGTATGCTGCTCCCTCAAAGTGCGCGGGGAGTAGCATCTCCATCTCATTCCGCTGTTGCTGCCGTGCATTTGAATGAAGGAATCTCTCGTGCACCTATACACAGTTGCAGCTCCACTGACTCTGCTGCTTTCGTCGACTGCTAGTCTATGAGCTACGTGATGGTACATATTACCACATACCAAAAGGCCTACAATTTAGTAACACGCATCTTCAGGAGAAAAGAGGTGTATGCTCCGTTAAATATTTCTTCTGTGTACTAAGAGAAAAATAAAGTAAGTATATGCCTGGCTTGCTATCACAACAAATCATTATGCAAGCAGAAGTGTGCCACGTGCAACGACCGCGATCTTCCGCGCGTTCATAATGGAGGTGCATGGGTAAGTGGCACGGGTCGATGCAACCACCTCAGGCAAAACAAGGGCGCATTTGTTCTGGTAGTATTTGCGTCCAAAAGAACATGAGGCACCTGCTTTAAACTGATGCATATAGTGGAAGCATGGAACATATGCAAAGAGGAAGTTGCAAGAAACTGCTGCAGTGGAAGCATGCGCGTGCATCAGGAGCACGGCGCGGGAAGAACGAAGAAAGCCGAGGATCCGCAGATATTCACACTCAAACAGGCTACCACTGTATAGAGATATCCTCGCCCACGGCGGCAACAACTGTGCCTCTGCGTTGTATATTGAGTGCGGGTGCTGCTGCTGTGTGTGTGTTACCACACAATGGCTGCTCGGGCGTGCCTTGCTGAAAGGTCGCGCCCGGGTCCACAGTCTAGGACCTTATTGTAATGAACTCCACGTGCACTTACACACGTTTAGGATACTAGAGAGACACGTATCTTTTGCTTCGTCAGGGCGCCTGCATTCCTACCGTGTTATACAATGGTGCCTCGCTCACACAAATGCGCGCACACTCGCATGTGCGAATATGACACACACATGATGGCACAGACCAATGGGCGCACCTCAATATGTACACCACAACATTCACATACTTGTGTACTCATGCACGGGTTGACACAACATGGGAAGACGACCTTGAAGGAGTCTTCGCACGTCGGTCTCGAACAAAGAAGAACTGCACGGCCCGCAAAGTACATATATGTATATACACATATATGTGAGACTTGTGTTGATGGACTCTATAATCTTGGCGTCACACGCCTTGATGATTGAATGCATTAATTTGCGCGGCTGTAGAGAAGCGGAAAGATCAATTGACGCATGATTCGACGGCAGGCTAGCGTTTATGCGGCTGCAGAACTCCGGGGGAGATCCTGTCAGCTTGTTTAATGACCTGCTAAGTCTCTTGCAAACATCGACTGTGGGACGACCTTTCGCTCAACCGCATGCTTCTGGGACGCGGGGAAGGATAGACCTTTTGCATTATGCTAATCCACACGCCAGCCCACGACAGGCTGGAGAGCTCATAGTAGCCCACTGATGCGTGCGGAGTTTGTAGCGACTCCAAAGGGGAGCCACGTTTGTATAGACACGCTGGTCGTGAAAAATACACGTCCGCATCTGCCCTAATACACTCGTCAGTGTGCGTTATTAGACGTAGCAACAGGTCCGTCACAAGGAGACCCTGTGCGCGCACGTCTTCGTCTACCTTGCGGCGGTATCGGTCCATCCGCGTCAGCAAGACACAAACCTGTACCTACTTCCTAGGAACAGCGAGCGGACAAGCGTACCTGCACGGAAGCAACTGGAAGAAGGCTGATGTGTACCCAGATGTACCAGCGCGTGAGCCCTGTGTCACCAAGGCGGATGTAAAACGTTCAGGCACGCGCATACTTTTAGTCAGTAAGCGTGGCCACTGAATGATCCTAGTTCACGAGCTGATCACACAGTCGTACAGCTTCAAGCAACGGCGCTATTGCCTGCTTAAATATGCGAAATCAGCATAAAAAAGATACAAAGGCTGACCAATAATGTTAGTGTGAATACCGAGCGCGCAGGTGCGTGCACCATTGAAGGCACCCAGTTGAAACTCCTTGGGAAGACAGTGGCAAGAACTTCCTGTATCACTGTATATCCTCGCTGTTTCGGAATGTTTGTGTTGGAAGTTGTGCGGTACTCCAGATATCCTCGTACGAAGCCGTATATGCCACTGCACAATTATACTGTGACCACATAGTCGGACAGCTTCATATAGCGTCGCTAGCGCCTGCTTATGAACATACGAAATCAGCACAAAAAAGATGCAGAGGCGGACCAGTCAAGTTCAGTGTAAATCAAGGTGTACACACTTGCGTGCACCGGGAAAAGCACGCCGTAGAAAATTATCGGAAACACAGTGGTACCAACCCTCCGCAGTATTACTGTACATCCTGCATGTTTCGAAATGATCGAGTGGGTTGGTTTTCTCCTGGAACCTAGTAATAGAAGACAAGTACACATATGTACATGTAGGGAAGAGAAGACTTCGTCAAGCACGTGTGCTTGAATATGCGAGATCAGTCTGCGTACACATATTCGTGGAGATATATAACGCGTATACGGATATACAAGCAATCTCACCACTTGAGTATACAGTACCTAAATGAGCGTACGCAAAAGTATGTGTAGCTGAGGGGGACATATACGACTGTGTGTGTAGTTTTGCGAAGCAGTAGCTCCTCTGCCCACCGCCTTCCCCCCCCTCTCCCCCGCCGTCCCGCCGTCAACGTGATGCTATCCACGAAAGTCAGCAGTAAGGCTTGTGCACACATGGAAGTCTGCAAGACTGCGCCTTTACGCTGGCAAGACAGCTTACGCCTGGTTACATCGCAGCCTCGATGTACCTGCTTACCGAGAAGATAAGGATGTGTGCACGCGCGGGCGCTTACTGCAGTGCCGTACACGCCTCACAAGTGAAGCATACGCATGTATCCAGCTACGCCCTTGCGGCTGCACAAATCGTACGGAATGGTACGGGTTATACGCGCACGGACAGGCTCGGAACCCACAGGGAAATAGCATTTCTAGCTGTGGACTATCCGAATACGAGTAGCGCGAAAACTACTAGTTGAGCGTCGCTGCTGCACGCATCGTACGAAATGGTACGGGTTGTACGCGCGCGGACAGACTCAAACCCCACGAGAAAATAGCATTTCTAGCCCAGAACTACATCACTACGACTAGCGCAAAGACTACTAGTGAGCGTTGGAGAACAATCGCTGCCGAATGCTGGTATACAAAGCCGCACGGATGACACGACTCGTAGTGCTAATGTAAGGTTGCCGGACCGACGAGGCAAAGTGTTTTGTACACAGGAATCGGAAGTGGGATACATACTACACGAGTGCATCATGCACGACTAGAACTGGAATCGTTGGCGTGCGTAACCAGCACGGAAAAACACCGGACTACTCAGTCTTCCTCGCGCACAACGCACCATTTCGATCGTTCACTCATATCACTCAATCACGATGGTCTTCAGCAGCCTCCCTTTGAAGCTCAGAACGAAGATGGTTTGTCTTCTTAGTTCGTCAGGTACGCGTCAGAACCGAGGATATCGACAAAGTGTTGACGTTCTACAGAAGGTTCGCGAGAGGTGCTATCATTCGTAGTGCAAAGTGATTTCTACCCTCTGATTCCTTCAGTAAACAATCCATTCTGGTCGATCAGGCACCCATTTGTAAACAAGTGTACCTGCAGTGGAGGCAAATCCTGAACCGTTGGCAGGTACGGACAGATTACTACGAACGCACAGAAGCCTGACCGCAGAACTGCAGTGGTGCACCACGTTAGCTGGCAGGATATGCATGAGCAAACGTGGGCTTGAGGACAGGTATACTTGATCGTCCACAGGGACGCAGGGAGAGACAAAGAGGTAAGAACAACAGCATCAAACGAAACGGCAGCTCAAGTGATCAAGGTGAGACAACGCCGCCAGCGGAGTGCCGACATTCGCAGTTAGGTGAACCTAAACTCGTCCGCAGGGTAGAGAAGGAGAATACACTACTTACAGACGCTCACTGTACGCTGACGCTGAGTAGAAAAGTTTAGCACGCACACTCTACAGGCGTGTGGGCAGATGTGCGTGCCTCTCCAATTGCACGCGGCGTAGAAAGAAGCCGGGCGTCGTTATTCTCCACGACTAAGCCAGCGTGATGCACGGGGCCAGTTCGCCTCGTTCAAGATTGAAAAAGGGAACTGTTGAGAAGAGTGACTGCTAAACAGTTACCTAAAAAGTTTGATGCATTTGTTAGCCCGTGGAGAAGCTGAGGCCCTACTACAGCGTGGGAAGCCGCAGTAGCACGAGGATTTGCTGGTTACAACTCGTGGGAGGAGCTGTGTAGCGCTGGTGAGTGTTCAAAACAAAAGCAAACATTCAGCATGTTTTCGCGAAGTACTAGGTATATATAGAGATGCAAAGAGGAGCAAACCGGGAGATGTGTTGCATTACAAAGTGGTGCCAACCTATATATATATATATATGAATATTAAGTACAGACTCCTATAGTATATATGCGAAGCATGCTGCACATCCGCATGTACACATAATTCATATATCCACACCCCTGTACAACATACGCGTACGCCTGCGGTCCATCTGCGGATCCACATCGACTACGCGTATGATAACCGAATTAGTGCTACGTGGCGAGCAAGCGCGTGCAATGGAAGCTATCGTGCAATACAGGCGGCGGTGACGATCCCCCTGAACTCAGCGTCGCTGCTCCGCCGTAGACACTTCAAGTGGACGGCGTCGGAAGCATACGGTGGAGATTATTCTCTTCGCGTTCTCACAGCAGTGGCGGACGTTTCACAAATCTCTGGATCCCTTCCAGCAGTTGACCAGAATCTAGAGGCTTTATTTTTCGTTGGTCACATTGAGCCCGGTGCGCCCGATCAATATAAGCCAATACGGAGACAGCACACTACTGCACACGGGGCAGATCACGTGGTGACATAGGTGCTAGTGAAGGATGTGTTCCCGCTCGTGGTGTACATTTGTACATGCATAGATACACATAATTGCTGGCGCGTACGATATGTGAATATGCCCCTCGATTGTGGGTGTACATCCCTAGTAAAGCATGCTCTTAGGGAATAAGTGTGGAGGCGCTTGGACAGAGCACGCCTTCTAATATACTATCGGGCTTTCTTCTTGGCGTGCTTTTGTCGGCTGGCAGCCAGCATGTTACTTCCAACGAACGACGGCGTGCACGTGCAGAGCACTGAAAAGACACACGGGCACCGCCACTTCTTCGCGTAGTTTGTCTTGTACGAGGAGTCTGCGCTTTCGTACAGATGAACGCTCACGTGGTGAATGAGCGTAATCACGCGCACAACCTTGATATCTACAAGTAAGGAGGGCTGGAGGCAACATAAGGTAAAAAATCGACGCTTCATAAAAGCCCCTTAACTCGGAATGAATACAGAAGACCTCGTTTATATGTGGAAAGACCAGTCAAGTTCAAGCTGTCTACCCAGACATGCTTTGCTGTGCACAGACACACTCATATACTGCTTTGCTGTGCTCGCCGAAGGTGGCGGGGGCGTTGTGGAGACCGTCGCTGCTGGGTGGAGGTGGTCAAAAACTCGAAAGACAGATGCCTCTAAGTGCTATTGATGCCACAGTCGTTACCTGTGAACGGTGGATATCCAAGAAGCGTTCCGGTGGTATACAAGAGGCGCTGATAGGTGTGACACATCAACGCGGAGCTGTGGATGACCAAGCTCTTTCGTGAGGCGACTCCGTCACTGTTGCAGAAGATGTACTGCTCTTGGCATCCCTGCAGCTGTGGTACTACTCTTCTCAGCTGCATCGTAGAGACTTGCTGTACTTTTTTCTGGGACACAATCGCATGTGTGTCGGGGCGCGTATGTGCGGAAAGTGACCGCCGAAGTGCAGCCACCGATACCTGCGTAGCAATATAACCCAGAAATATACATCAGTGTGCCGTACTTACCTGCGAGATGATATTAGCACCGGTAAAGCTTTCACGATGTCCAGATGAGGTTCGTAGTCTCTTGCTTATTCAGAGTCTAATTACACGAGCTCGCCAGCTTTTAAACGTCTCTATGCAGGAATCTAACTGCATATGCCTGTCCATATGAATGACGCGGATATATTTATGGAAAGGAGCCTGTCTGAGAGGCACTTGCAGCGGTGTGGGGAGTCACTAACTGAGCTGCACATGAATTAGTACCAGTGTAGACGCACGCAGTCTTCATGCGCACGTGTACTACGAGTGCATCCGCCCGGGCAGCAAACCCTCATGTCCGGCCGTGACATCCATGTATGAAGTACGAGCTCAACTGCATACTAGTGGATTATCATGGTGCTCTTTAGAGTGTTGATTGTAAACCTAGATGGACAGCCCACCGCCGGAACGTATGTGCACGGATGGAGCGGATGAAGTTTAGTAGTGAAGCATAGCAAAGATCGAACACGCAGTGCGGCCAGACGCCCACGCAATACGGGCGGCCGAATTGCGCAGAATTACCATATGTAAGTTGTATAGTGGAAGAGAGAGTACCTTCGGAGCCGGCACGTCAATATGCGTGCCACTACGCAGATAGGACTTTCCACTAGGTCATTCCTCAAGGAAACGGCACTGCGTCACTTGTGCTAGTCATGTGGCGTGCTGTGAAGACTATCGTATTAGATACGGCCGCTATGAGTATGAGTAGCGTTTGCTCACTAGTACTTAGCCGTCTGCTTCTCCGCCACGTCAAGCGGCTGAACGGCTCTACCTTTCCTCTTGCATATGACCGCAGTGTGCTTTAGCTCTAAATTTGTCCCCTCAACGCAAATTCTCGCACCCCTCAATCCCTCAACCGTGTAAGCTGTGCGCGTCGTGTGTTTCCATTCGAGAAGCTGGAGCTGCTGCTGCAGACATGTGTTATGTTGCTCATGCTCCAGGCGCTAAGTTTGATTACAAGCCGAAAGAGGGTTATGTGCTATGAACGGAGCG
This sequence comes from Ochotona princeps, assembly GCF_030435755.1. Taxonomy (NCBI): domain Eukaryota; kingdom Metazoa; phylum Chordata; class Mammalia; order Lagomorpha; family Ochotonidae; genus Ochotona; species Ochotona princeps. Next base: position 6,961 of record NW_026697749.1, read on the forward strand.
TCCGCAACGTGTAGGTCGGCGCCCCTGTGGGATTCTGGGTACTTGGTGCGGCTGCAGCAGGAGGTTTCTGCGCGAACTCTATGACGCAATGGTATAACCCGTTTCATGCATGTGCGTTCCATGTATAGGTGTACATATACGTGTGTTTACGTATGTGTGTGTACACGAGTGCAGTTACGGAATCTGATACACCTGAGCAAACCAGATGTGTACACGTGCACATAGTTGCAATCATGCATCGATGTGCCTACCCACATGTGTGCATGTACAGACTAGATCTGTCCAAGAGAGGCACAAGTACCCTCGCGCTGATAGCCTAGCACCTATATTTTTCGAGGTACCGCAAAGCGTTGCGTTCCGACTCCCAGAGTTCCTTTTGAAACTCTCTCCCCAGGCCGAATATTTCCAGACGGCTCCTTAGAAGTGTGAAACCGTTCGCATACAATTGTATACTGGATGCTTTGCATTCGTCTCTGAAGCACATCGTAATTCTCACGTTCAATAGACGCAAACATGAAGTGGCCTGTGGCATACAATCCAAGTAACCGGGTCCTTTTGTTTTTGTTGCTGCTGCTGGCGATTCCGGCGGGGCTTTTTTTGGTGTGAGCGGGATTACTGGATGCTTGTAACAGCGAGTGGCTTCGCTGTGCGTGCGTCATGCGTCCTTCCTTTACGGTTGGTGTCGTGTAGTACGCTGCGCGAGTGGTGCCGATATCCTCCGCTCGTGAGCGTAGACACGAAACGCATTGAGGCAGTAACAAAAGGTACGAGCCGCTAAACAAACGTCATAAGCCTTCCACGCCCTCGCTATCAAACCGTCCCGCTCATTGAAGGTGGTGGGTAATCTGTACCCTTGCGTGAGTGACCTGCGTTGTGTTCTTCAGCGAATGTGCAGCTACATCATCAAATTTACCATTTTCATTATCATCACTGCTGCCCCTAGTGTAGTCGGCAACGGTGGTACCGCCCTCTTACTCAGTGCGTTGCCTCTTTTCCAAGAAAAGTGACAGCATTATCGCAACAGTACTGCAGAGACTGCTATCCACACCGGGTTCTAGGGCAGCCTCCACTTGAAAAAGATGTATGCCGCGCCTCTTCGTATGGTGTTTTGCTGCATGCCGGGAGTCGTCCTCATGTATTGATGATGGTGTACGTCACCCTTCTTACTTTCGCAGAATACAATTGCTTGCTCATTCGACTACGGCGATTACTGGTCCTGTCGAGAAATGAGCGTGCTTGTGTATTGTTGCGATTTTTTTGTGAGATATTGCAAGCGTCTTTGTTGAGTGCTGTGCTTTTTTCTCTCCCCCCTCCCCACCCCCCCCCCCCCCCCCACGACCCCTTCTTGTGATACGCGTAAGTGCACCGTTTTTCTCCTATTGCGCTTGAGTCTGCGGAGGCGGCCAGCCCCTGGTTGCCGCTGCCGCTGCCCCGTGCCTCATACTGAACACACCGGTAGTGTTTTTACTGCCGTGTTTGAATCTTAAAAACTGACGCTAGAATTATGTGGGAGTAAACAGCGCATACGCGCTACCTCTACTGTGTTGTGCGGTAGTTCTACCTCATGTGTCGTGCCCATGTTGGTGGTGCTGTACGGCTGTTGCTGCTGCTGCTGCTCCCCTGCCCTTACTGCTGCTTACAGTAATCTATTTCCGGCCTGCTGTATCTGTGTGCAACCCTTGTGCTCTCCAGCCGATGGTGTATCTCGTGTGACGACAGCAGTTTTGTCTCCAACTATGTAGCTGCTGGTGCTACTATTGTGCTTCCGCCCCTTGCAGCTGCTCATAGTAGGAGGACTTCGCGCCGCTGCAGCGGCCACCGCGGCTTCTCAGCCTGCTTCAGCAGCTGTGTGCCGCCGCCCGCCGTTGTGTTCTTACAGTATTACTGAGGACAGTGTGGCCTTCCCTCTTGAAGAATTGATAAAATTCTTAGATCCTGCTGTTTCTATGTTACTCTAGCACACAGCTCCCCTGAGCGACGGCCGTGCAACAACTCATGTGTACGTGGCTACCCGTTGAGTTCCCTTTTCGTAGCGGCCGCTACTGTCCTTTGTTGTTGCTACCACCACTGGACAGATGCAACAGCTGCCTCATTGTGTGACGTCCCGCCGCTGTTGGGGAGTCGTTGGACTACAGCGGTGTGATGCTGTAGTTTCCATATTGTGCGTTAAGTGCTACTATTCAATTTCGCGCCGCTGGACCGCATTTTATAGCGTCAACCTCCTCTGTACCGTGGCATTCTATGTATGCACTATTGGTAGGTTGCAGTTTCTCTGAGCTGGGCGATCACGCCCCGCTGTTTAATATATCTATTATACCTTGATGAATAGACGCGGCACGCGGGCGGCATGAAACCTAAATTATGAAGGGACTCCAAAACTCGTAAAAAGTACTTTCCTTTGTCATTTGTGTGTTTTACTTATATTCCCGGTGGTAGGTGTGGTTACTATTGCGTTTCGTGTTTCCCGTCAGTTATTAGCGTTCTCGTGTGCTGCTCGCTGTCGTACTACTGATGCTGCTGTGATGATGCCTTTGTTTCCATCAACACATCTCCGCGCTGACTACAAGAGTTGTAGCTAAACCTAGACAAAGCAAGCTTCTGAAATTGATTTCAACCTGACCATGTGAGTTGCACGACTGATGGGTACTACTCCGTCTCCGTTTCCTATTTTCCCCTTGCATATATGAGGACAAGACGCTTTGAGTCGCCTGTTGAGTCGTCTGCCGCCATATAGACCGCTTTCCGCCGCGCGTCATGTTAGCGCGTTGTGATTTACCATCGTTGTGGACATCTGTGAGTGTCGTCGTTCAACATAAGAGAGGTTATCGACTACACAGTGAAGAGTGAGAGAGGGAGAGTGACACAACAGCGAACTCAAGACGCATGCAAAGGACTAGTGAAAAGGGTCTCTAGGGAAAAGCACGTATTATGCTCCACTCCACAGAAGCAGAACGACCGTATTCCAGATAGCAAACACACATTCGTTGGGGTTGAGGACGCCTTTGCAGGGGACGCCCTGTGTAAGACAACAGAGAGATAGCGGTAGTAGCATTCATTGAAATCACAAATATAGCAACACTTTTGTAGAAGCCGCACTCCCTTATCGTCACACACACACAGAGTGCAGTAGAAGAGTCAACAGATAGGGCACAGAGTGGTTGCATTAGGAAAAACAACAGAAATACAGAAGGAATAGCAGCACAAGCAAGGCATTCATATTGAAGTAGAAACTGTCAGAACCATCTCGAATCAAACGGAAACGTTTTCATAATAATAGTGGAGGCAACAATACCGTTTACGTCACCAAGCTGTAATGGACAGCCTTTGATTATAGTTACAGCGGAGGGGGTCACAGCGCATAGCTCGACAGCAGGAGTAGTACTGCGGCCTGCCACACAGCAAGAGCAGCAATACAACAGAAAAAAAAGCGCCTGCAGCAGCACTAGCATATCAGCAAGAGCGACGGCACCAAAAGCAATCGTAACAACGGGTGAGCAGCAACAGTAACAGGAAAAGGCGAAACAACAGCAGCAGAAACTGCAGCAACTGAGCCAGCACCACAAAAACAACACAACAACAGCAACGACAATAGCAGCGGCAATAGCATCAACAGCAATAGCAGCGGCAATAGCATCAGCAGCAATAGCAGCGGCATTAGCAGCAACAATAGCAGCGGCAATAGCGGCAGCAGCAACAGTGTATCACCCACACACACACACACACACAGCAGCACCATCAATAACAACAGCAACAGAAACAGCAACAACAACAGAAGCATCAACATCCTTTGCATTATCACCAGCAGCAGATCACGTCCAGCTGCTGCGATTGTGAGCGTCCTTCGTCCTATACGGAGTGCTCGTCTTTGTGAGAGCTGCATATATCATTATTTCTCAGAGAACGAAGAGAAGAAGCAGCAGCAGTTATGGAAGCGTTTTTGCAGCAGGAAATGCGTGTCACGCACAGCCCTGCAGTCAGGGGGAGCGTGGCACTACTCCTGACTGGTGAGGGCACCAGCAAGGGAGACATGACAGTTCAAATATAAATGCACATGACGACCGTGGGTGGGTTATGGTCTTGTTTATAAAAAGAGAGGATGATACAGCATGGGCAGCAAGAAACTACCCAAAAAAGTAGCAAGAAAGACATGAGCAGTATTTGCATGAAGAGCGACAGCAAGAAACAGCACAGGAGTCAACATACGAGTACTCTCCGCGCCTGTCGCACATGCGGTCTACAGACGCGCAGTCAGGTTTAGTTCATGCTATACACACCAGCAGCAGCAGTACGCCAGCGACCACATAGAGTTCCATATCCTTAATAAATGATATCGATTATATATGTATGATGTGTGACAGTCACAACGTAGTTGTGCATGCTAGTTTGCAGATGGCATCTTCTATTTTGAAAGCTTTTTCGAAAAAAGAACCCAGCATGGAGTATAAGTGAAGTGCACAAGAAAGACGCAACTAGGTGAGAATACATGTATACATATTTGTGTCTATTCACATACATATATATTAGAGTATATGTATGAGTACATATAGGTTTGATGCCCGGTGCTTACAGACAACGTTTTAGTAGTGACGGCATTGATACGAGCAGCCAAGCATCAATACACAATCTAAGTGCTGCTAAGGCGTCGTATATTACCGCTGAGAGCGATGTATGGAGGAGGCCATTTGATTGGGGTCTCTGCGTATTGAGCGGTCACAGGAGGAGGTAATGCAGCAGTCGTGTTGACTCTGCACGAAAACGAGGGAGAAAGAAGACGCAAATCACAAAAGCAGCTGCCGCATCTGCGCTAGTAATATAGATGTATATCTACAGATACGTACAACAGCGGGTTTCCATGCATTGGTCACAGCATCACTAGGATAGCAACAACCCCGGCCGCAGCCGAAGCTGCTCCCCCAACTTCTCTTCTTCTTTCTTGGAGTCCATCTAAGGCAGGAGAGAATATTTTCTTTCGCAGAGACATTCTGCAGAGCCAATGGAAAACTTGAAGCACCATCGTAATATACATACAAATACATCTGAATACTAGACAATACTACCACAGCAGTAGTCAGCATGTCGTTGTTCGTTTCTGGCGAAAGTCTCGCAGCAGAGGCTTTCTATCAGGAAAAACAAGAGCTGATTCAATAACGAGGAGCCACAAAGAACAAAGAACTGCGTCACTTAATGCCAGTACGACAGTGTGAAAGATAGGGGAGGCAAGAAGCGTACACAGCAGCACGAGCAGCAGAAAGAGAGCGGCTGCCACACATATTAACTACAAGAGGAGCCTGCAGCTTCCCTTCTGTACACACACACACAAATACGCACACACACACACATACACACACACGCACACGTACACATACAGCGCATGTGTTTCTAAATTTGGTCAGAAGCACTTGGATATTTCAAGGGGCACACCGTTCGCCTTCCATATGACAGTCGCATACACACACACAGTGTATGACTTGCTTTCTATCCTGAAGCTTACATATATATATATATGTGTATGGACGCAGCGAGAAGTGATGCAAGACGTACAACTGTTGACATGCTACTTTTTGCGTGTAGCATAAGGAGTCATTCTTTTCTGAAGCCTCTGGTACACCTGTATATATATATGTATATGCATACATGTATATATACACGTGTATATTTATAAGTATATATATGTGTACAGTTATATATATATATACGTGTATTTACATAAATGTGTACATGGATGTAGTGAGAGGTGGTGGAAGACGTATAATTTGTGACTTGCTTCTTCTTACGTGTAGTATAGCACTTCAGTGATGTGTGCAGCGCGGTCAGAAGCTTCTTATTTGACAGCAGACTGTCTCTCTTTCTGTCGCCCCCGCTCTCGGTGCACGTGGCGTTTTCTTCTTACTTAGGGCTCTCATCAAGTACACAAAAAAATTTTTCATTCCTTAACATACACATGTATGTTTGCACAGACGTACACACATACCTCTGTACATATATATTCAATGTATATGTATTCGTATCATACAGGTACACATATATATTATATATATACGTATGTAATAATTTGTATATTACAACCGTGTACCTTTTATATATATATATGTATGTATATATACAGGTACATGTTTGGTTATATGTAGCACGAGAGGTTATATTATAAACGCATGCAGCACATGATGTATATCTTGACGTTCCTCGCGTATACTTCATCTGAAGTGGTCAGTATCATTTTTAATTCACTTGGTAGGAAACGGCCAACAGCAGCAGCCATTTTGAGGCAGGGGAGGTTTTAGATGTGACCACGAAATCCAGGCGTTACTCAAGATTCAACACTTTTAACAACAGCGGCAGCAGCGGCACTAGTACTTGTAGCACCAGCAGTGCTAGTAATACCAACAGCTGCAACAGTAGTAGTAGGAGCAACAGCAATTTTGAAAGTAGCAGCAGCAGCAATTGTGCTGGTAGCAGCAGCACAAGCGATACTGGTAGCAGCACCAGCACCAGCAATAGTGGCAACAGCAGCAGTACTCGTACTGGTAGTAGTAGTAGTAGTAGCAGGTCCAGCAATAGTAGTTGTAGTAGTAGTAGTAATTGCAGCAGCACCAGCAATAATAGCACCACTACCTGGAGCAGCACTTACAATAATAGTGCGAACGGCATCAGCAATAATAGTAGTCCTACTACTACTACTAGCAGCAGCAGCAGTACTACTACTACGGCTATTCCTAGTAGCAGCAGCAGCAGTAGTAGTACTACTACTACTACTAGCAGCAGCAGCAGCAACAGTAGTACTGCTACTACTAGTAGCAGTAGAAGCAGCAGCAATAGAAGTAGTATTAGTAGTAGTAGTAGTAGTAGCACCCACTACTAGCAGTAGTAGTACCAACAGCAGCAGCGACAGTTGTGATAGTAGTAAAAGGAGCAATAAAAGCAGCAGCAGCAGCCAGACAAACATGCTTTTTTCGTGTAAGGTACTGAAGAGGTCGTGTGTGAGATTACCTTTGTGAGTGTAAAGGAAGAAGCTGAGTTTTTTTTTTTAAACGCATAAAAAGACAACACCAAGCTTTCTCGTCTCTCCACATACACGTAATGGAAGTGTCCTGGGTTTCCCTGAAGAAATAGAAATCTGTCTATGTATTGTACACCTCTCTTCTACTGAACGAAGGCGCACGCCTGCTGGCTGCATGCATGTGGCTGGTGGTGGCTGCGCGATGGCAGAAACAACACTTTGCTGCTGTGATTGTTGCTGATATCTGTCCGGCATCTACATACTATACGCGTAGTATATACACAGGCAGTAAACACGTGCAGCAGTAATAGTAGTAGCAAGTAGTATAGTAACTGCTACTAAACGAGTGTTTTGCTGCCGCTTTCTACAACAGCCTCCTCGTTTGCTCTTCTCGCTGCTGGGGTTGATGGGCGGGGCCGCCTCCGTACACTGTTGCTGTCTCCGTAGTAAGACAGGAGCGTGGGAGGTGGCTGCTGCTGCTGCTGTGCTGCCGAGCTGCTGCTACTGCACTTGCTTCGCAGCTGCTGAGCATATACAGTTCTCTCCGAGGTAGTGAAAGAGAGAAAGAGAAAGAAAGAAGATGTGTCTGGGCTACGATAAGCAAGCGCTCACACACCCACACACCCACACACATTGCCTATGCTGGCATGCTAATCCGTCTTGTGACCGTCACTGATACTGTGTTCACTCGTGTGGTGGTGTTGTGTTTGAGTGTCTTTCTGTGCCTGTAGTTTACTTTGATATTACGTGGACATATTTTACTTGGGATGTTGCTCTGCATTGCTCTCCCTTGTGTCGATTTCTTTTTTCTACTAGTAATAGTAGTAGACAAGAGGCGTGCGTGGAAGCACTCTATGGTCAGTTTTGGACCTTAGTGAGTGAGGCCTTAGCGTATACTTACGGAGTTCGCCTGTATGTGGTGTGCACTTGCGTCGTAGTGTATTTATATATATACATGTATATGTATATGAATCTATAAGTGTAGAGCTCTGCGTGGTGAATACTTGGTGAAAGGCCGGGAAGACATCTCCAGTTCTTTTTCCTCTTTCTCTGGAATATAGCTATTCGCCACGGTACGGAACTGCATGTACACCAGGGTGTACGCAGCGTTGCAGCAGGGGTCTCTGCCGCGTGCGCGTCGTTTGAACGCTTCTTTGGCAACAGTACGCGGAAGAACAAGAAGCAGCACCAGTAGCACAGCACTCGTCGGTGATTCCTTAGCAGAAAGTGGATAGGGCAATAGCTTGATACAAATGGCAGCAGCGTCTGCTGCGTAGAAGAGTATGCAACCACCAGCAGCTGCACGACGTACACGGCCATTCGGAAGACGCGTGCAAGTGTGCGTAGTGTTCTACTTTTACTTTAAAAACAAGAATAGCGTGTTTTTTTGTGAGTCGTGCTAAGTAGGGCAAGAGAAAGTCATATGACTGTGCTACTACTTTCTACGCATACAAGACCAGCAGGTTTTTTTCTCCGAAAATTGCGTGTGGGGGAGATTTAGAGAAGAAGACTGTTGTATTGTAAAGTTCAAGTACATGAAAAAGCCAGGGTCTTTTCAACAGTGCTAGTGGACGACGAAGAGTAGTTCCACACAGCTACCCCCCACTCACACTGCTAGCTTTCTCTGTAGCTGCTGAATAGACCCAAGACTCTAGCAGCAGGGCCCTGTAGAAGTCAGCTATACCACCGTAGTACACGAGCTTTTTCTCCCAAGGAGGAAGAAAAGCAGCTCACTCTGTTTCCACCAAAGGAGAATTTATTTTCTGCCGAGGGCTGCCTGCAACGGCATCACCCGGAAAGAGACCGGTAGCAGCATCTACTTGAAGCTGCTGCACATGCGTCTGTGTCTGTGAGGACAACACCAAACGCAGCCCTCTGCGTTAGCCGCAGTCATCATTGCCACCTTGTGTACGTTGGCGGAGTAGTCCAACGTACGTCCTATGCAGAAAATATCCTTCACACACAGAAGAAAAGAGAGAGGGAAAGTAAGGGGAGAAGAGAGAGGAAGTGACGGGTGCCGGGGCACAAGAGGGCAAAACAGCAGGTTGCCAGGGGGTGTATGAGCTTCTTTTGTACAGCAGTCACTTTGTATGTTGTGGCGCAGTGTACGTAGGTTCCAGAATATCAGAGTAAATACTTGAAAAGTCACTTGCACATGCTGCTATAGAAGGAACAGCAAGAGCAACAGAACCACCACTATCACCACAGGAAGAAGTGTAACGAAAAGTTTGTTTCGTGCTGGCTGATAAGACTAGCAACGTAGACTGGGCAGCAGCAGCAGTAATAGTAGCAGCAGCAATAGTAGCAGCAGCAGCAGACGCGGTGTACAGCAGCAGGAGTAGCAGAAGCACACACACACACACTTTTTTGTAGAGAGTAACACCTGTGGACATTATTATTTCGTCACAGACAACAGTAGACGACAATGGAGGAGTATCGGCAACGTCATAGAGAGGCTTATGAGCGCCGTGTGGCCGAACAGCGAGCGCGAGAAGAACAAGAGCGTTCGCAGCAAGCGGCAGAAGACAGCGAGAAGAAGGCTTCAGCATCAGAGCCACAAAGTGCTGCAGCAGCTGCTGCGGGGACAGAGGAGAAGAAAAGAACCGCGACACCTCATACATCCTTATTTGGAGGAGTGTCACGTGTGAGTGAGCCTTCATCGTCAGCTTCTGGGGGCGTTGGTGGTCTTGTTGGTGCCGACGACAGCACTTCTGCTGTTGGTACGTGTCAAAGTGCGGGGAGGAGGGAAGCGACGGAGGAGATTTTCGACGCGGAAGCAGCAGCACAAGCAGCAGCTGCAGAGGCTGCGTCGCTCGAAGAAGCACGTCGACTACAAAAACAGTTTGAAGCCGAACTGGAAGGTATTCGGCCGCCGGACGACACCTATCAAGAACGTCTAATAGGTGAGGATGGGCCGACGAGCGCGATGAGTTGGTGGTCTTCACACGCGGGGCAGTTTCCTTACGAGCGACTGGCAAGTGCAGCAGCAGCTGCAGCGGAAGCTGCACGCACATTAACAAGGACACGGGGGCCCTCTGTGTATAGACGAGAGGGAGCCAGAGGGGGTGACTACTATCATCATAGAAGAGCGCATGCGTCGGGGCGTGAGGGGGGTGGACGTGGTGCAGAAACTGCTGACGAGGAGGAGGCGTTCAATCGTGGCAGCAACAGCAGCACGAGCGGCTTTAGCAGTGGAGGCGGAGATGACTACCACAGTACTGAATTGGCTGTCCTCAGGGAGTCGGAACGCGCTGCAGCACGAGCCAACCAGGCACTCATATGGGAGAGAGAGCTGCAGCAGCAGCTGCTGCTGGCGGAGCAGCAGGTCGAAGACTCAGAGGATGACGATGCTGCTCTTGCTAGAAGACTCCAGGCCGAGGAGCTCCGAAGAAGTCGTGCTCGGGTATTGTTATTTTCATTCACTTCACACACTTACGGGTATCTTCAAAAGGGAGGGGAAACCAGACCACACACACACACCCATACAATATAATAATACGTACACCCCTTACCACATATATATATATGTATATATCTCAACGCACTCTTTCATTTGTAGGCATACACGTGTAGACAATACGTTTCAACCCGAACGACTTGATAATAACGTTCATATATATATATATATCATACATGTATCATATGACAGCGGTCTTCTCTGTATGCATACGTACATACATATATGTATGTATAGCTGTGCATGCATCTGTTACTGAATAAGCGAAGTGATACTATGATTCATCTATATATATATTTATCTACGTGTTCAAACACTGATAGAGAAAGCACTGTGTGTACGTGTAAGCAAATACATATATATGTATATATGTACGTATTTTACCCACATACGTAGTAATGTTGTATCCGGAATCCATTATGTCGTCTATTGCGTTGATGTTTTCAAGTCATAGAAAGCGCAAAAGGGGAAATATAAGACATTGCCGTATCGTGACTAACGCGTATGACAGCAGCATGCTTTGTGATGACGACCTTTCTGGCACGTCATTACTATGCCTTGATGATTCAGAAGTATCCAGGCATCCGAATACTTGGTAATCTTCTTTTAGAGAAATATATATATCTCCAGTTTTTTTCGGGGCTCAGCTGAACGCTGTTGTTGTCGCCGGCGATTGCACGTCTGTACAACACACTGCGTTGCAGTGTATCACACACACAGGGAGGGAGGAGCAGTGTCGAGGTATTGCAGAGCAGGATGGGGCAGAAGGGTGGTGCGTCAGTTGTTCTGTTTGCAAGGGGGTCTTAAATTGGATTTATGCATTCATATACATACTTACTTGCGTACATGTATTTTGTAAGGGATAATTTGGCTTCGTAAGGAAATGCCTTGCGAAACGGAGAGTCCTCTAGTGACTTTCCGCTTCTCTATAGAACCTGCACTCATAAACACACGCCTCAACACACTCACGTACACGCCTACACCCACGCACACACTTCCTTCTTCTCTTCTACGGAGCGTTAAATATACACACAAGCACACACACACACACGTGTTCACACATGTGCACACCCACACACACACATGCACACACACACACGCACACACACACACACACACACGCACACACACACACACACTTACACTTCCTCCTTCTTTTTCTCGAAGCGTCAACACATACACCTATATATACACAAAAAGACAGGCGTATACACACTTACACGCCCATATACACACATACATACACACAGTAGACGTTTTCACACATTCGGAGGGATTAATGAGGTGTGAAATGTGGCAATGTGTTATTCTTCATTCTCCGTTCATAATATTTTTCTTTCCTGATGGAGTCATACGTACATATATATATATATATATATATTCGAGAATAGAATATTCACGCGGGAGGCAACTACTATTATTATTTCTGTTCTTGGAGGAGGAAGAAGTTAATGTGTGTGTACATAATACTACTACTAGTAGTACACGTACGAGAACTACAACAACCACTGCAGCAGTGACGACTACTACTGCTACTACAATTTAGTACTACCTACCAGTGCTACTACTACTACTACTGCCACTATTAGTACTATACCAATACTACTACTAGTAGTACCCTTCTCCAGCACTACGTACCGATGCTGATACTAGAGTCTCCCACTACTACTACTAGTAGTAGTAATATCACCACTACATCTAGTAGTGTTACCACTGCAAGTACAACACCTACTACTACTACTACTACTACTATTGTCACTAGTAGTACTCTCGCGTCACATGTGATGACTCGCCCAGCTTCAGCACGTCGTATACGCGAAATCCGAGGGCATTATTACGGGAGCAGAAGGAATCATGAAAGGATGCAGATGTCTGCTAGAAAAACTTTGCCTGTAGGGCCGGATGTGCAGTGGGGCATGTCTGATTTGTACAGCAGCTACTAGCTGTTGCGCCTGGTAATGGATATCACATTTTAGCAGCCCTCTCGAAGTATATATAGCCAGTATATATAGCCTTCCTCGCTGCTGAGCATCTGTTTACGAGTGTAGAACGCGGGAGCGGTGGTATGCAGTGGCTCTGTGTCTCCCTGCCTCCGTACATATCTGTGCCATCACAACAGGTGCGTTGGTGCCCCCCGCCCATACCACAGTATACAAACACCCAACATACACATATACATACACGTATATATATATGTATGTCTGTATATAGATGTATGTATATATGTGTGTAGGTGTCTTTTCGTATGTGTAGGAAGTACACAAAGGTAAACATAAAGAATCTACATAGCTATATATGTGTGTATATACAGATCCCCTCCCATGCATGTGCGTCAATATGCTTTTGTTGAGTACATCACTGGACTGCGTGTGCGTTTTTCTGCAGAAGCTTGTATATATATAATATATATAGTGGATGTGTGATAGTACGTGGACGCTCACTGTACCACCTGTTGCTCGTACACATATGTGTGTGTGTGTGTGCGTGTATATATGTGTGGACATGTATGTATGGTAGTATGTATCTCTGTGTGTATATATATATGTGGGGGCGCTATAATATCTTCTTGCAGAAAAGCAGCAGCAGCAGCTGGAATTTGGAATTTGTGTGTATGTGTGTGTGTGCGTGCGTATATATGGTCGCCATTGTGTATGTGAGTGTGTGTGTGTGTGTGTGTGTGTTGATGATATTTTGTTGCAGCAGGAGCGACAGCAGCAGGGAGGAGGCAATGAAGTGGGTAACAGAAGAATCCTTTCACCTTCAGCAGATATTACTGGAGCACTGACTTCTTCTGATGGATCTTTAAACACCGATGACGTGGCAGTCGTAGGTTCAAGTTGTAGTTTTCGCAGTGGTAGCAATAGTAGTGGTCGAGGAGGAGAGCGTGATGCCACAGCTGAGGATGCTTCTGCTGGCGAGTCTAGTGACGATGTAGTAGAAATTCCGAGTAGTTTTGCTGCCGGGGACGGTGCACGTGCTGCTGAAACTGATAACACTACCACGGAGCATTCTTTTGTACAGACGTCTAGTTCTCAGGAAAGTGGTGTGGCTGTTTCTCGTACAGCAGTGACTGCTAGCACATCTGTGGGTGCTGGAAGGGCAGGCGGAGGGGGTCTACATACCAGGACACCACACGTAAGGAGAACAGCAGCACCAGCCACAACAGCAGCAGCAGCGCACCCACCGCTGAGTGTGGGTGAGGGGGGAAGTGCTCATAATGCCATTGTTATTGATGACTCGGAAAATTCGAGTAGTGCAGACGAAAAGGGTCGGAGTTCTCGGCCTCCTCCTTCTGTTTCGTCCTCTCCCTCTCCCTCTGCTTCTTCTTCCTCGTCTTCTACTTCTACTTCGTCGTCTTCTGCTTCTTCTTTTCATCCTCAGCAGTCTTGTGCACCGTCTTCCCCACCGTCTTCCGTGCATCCCTTTCCCGCTACACCTGCTGCTACAAGTACGTCGTTGACACCGCCACAGTGTCTACAGCAACATGCAGACATCCTCCAGAGAAACTCTCAATCTTCTACTGGAGGACCTTCTCTTGATGCTGCGGGAGAAGCAGCTGCTGCTGCTGCTGAAGCTGCTGGCATTGATGTCGATTCTGAGGTGAGAAGACTGCATTACTGTAGGGACACAAATTCATATATATATATATATATATATATGGATATACGTACATATATATATATATATGTATGTATATATACTTATGTATGTAGTGTATGTACATAAAGTATAAGTATATGTCTGCATTTATACATATATGTGTATATATACATATATATACGTATGTACGTATATGTTCTTGATACAAAGTTTGAAGCTCATCCGCGTTGTGCGACGTAGGAGGAGAGGAGAGGATTGGGAGAGCGATGAATTGTCATGGTCGTTATTGGTGGTGTTGACGAGTCTCATCTACGTGTAGAGCCTTTATATATATATATATATATATGGATATGGGGAGTGTTTTTCTTTCGCTCAAAGCGTTGATCTGGTTTCACTGATGCAGAACAACACCTAATTTGTAAATCGGACAGACAGACACACACAGGGTTTATGTGTGTGTGGCTTTTCACGCACATCTTCTGTGCTGGGTATAGCTTCAATATTTTATTGCTAAATCTCATGCAACCGCTGGTTAAACGAGTACCTTGACATTCAGACCTGACAGTGTTGTGTAGAAGAAGACGTTAGCACGAATGTAGCAGTGAATATACGAATGTTGTATGTGTCTTTGAGAAGTACGCGACCTGCAGCCGACATAGTGAAAATGACGATAGCCCTCCACTCCTGCACGTTAAGACAGCCCTACCAAAGCAGAGGCGGGGGGGGTGTCTGTCGATATGCTACCGGAAACGTGCGCTGTTTCGTCTGTTTTCCTACTCAAGTCGGTAAAAGTGATCTTCTGTAGCAACAAAAGTCAGGGTAGTGATAATAATAGTAGTTATGACGTCGAGGCCACCGTCTAGCGTCGTTGTTTTCGTCGATACTCATTGGTAAGGGCCTACTAATGGTCGTCCACATACACACGGAGAAGCGGTATTCCGCGCTGAAGGAGCACTGGTGCTAAGGGAGGGTATGCGTTAGTATACGCCGCTGTCCGTAAGGCGTTGACGCGAGTACGTTGTAGGAGATGAAAAATTGAGTGCTCTACATCTCTATATTTGAATATGAATCCATATAAGTATATATAGTTGGAGGACAACTTTTTTCCAGCAGAGCTTCTACGATAAATAGAACCTTCTCTCACAGGTTAAAGTATATTTTATTATACAGAAATGGCGTGTATGTGTGTCACTATGTTTTTTCTCTCGGTCACGAGATGCGTGCGACACAAAGAGTTCTCCTTTAGAAAGAAGCACACATGTACATACACGGTACTGTACCTATGTGATGTTTCTGTCGCCCATACAGGAGGTGGCACTGCGTGAACATGTCTATAGCAAGGTGTGTATGTACACATATATTCATATATACATATATGAATATATATGAATCCATATAAGTATATACATATATGTACATATGTATATATAGGTATATATGAACATTTTTAATGTATGTGTAGTCGGCAGTATGAGTCCATGTTTAGGAAGGAGTGTGTCTATACATCTGTATGTATATATAGTTGATACTATGAATGAGTGTCTAGAGAAGAGTGCATATATGCGTGAGTATATATGTATATATACATGTATGAACTTTCGTAACGTATATATAATTGAAACTATGAGTCCTTGTCTAGATAGGATTGCATATGTACATATGTACATATATATGTATATCTATATATATATATGCACATTGGTGTTCCTACCGTCCGTATAGTTGACGCTATGGGTCCATGTCTAGAAGAGGAGTGCACATGTACACAAATATATACACATATATACACTATGTATGTATACATATGGAAGTTCCCACCGTTTTTATAGTCGAAACTATGCGTTCATGAAGAGGAAGGAGTTGCTTGTATTTATATGCGTATATATCTAGTATATGTACCTAGGTGTTCCTGTCGTATAGTTGTGTCTCAGTGCATTTCATGTACATACGTATTTGCATATAGTAGACCACCTGCAGGTACTCTTGTGACTGACTCACACTCACCTTGCCGTTCAACAGCATAGCCTTGGCGCGCATGTCGCGTTGTATGCCTCTAATTCAGAAGTGTTCTGATGATACCTGAAGTATATAATACGTGAGGCTCATCTCTCGTTAGAAATTATCTCCTTCGTAGAATTAGCCATATACAATGTCCGTAGTGCTTTATATATAGAGGAAGAGGCTCGCTGCCGTTTTCTCGTATGTATCATAGTTTCTAGATGCAGCTAGCAATGCATATGCGATGTCGGCATGCGGTTACTATCAGTGTTAGTCGTACAGTGTGTAGGATATTTGGTGGGCACTTCTCACATATGAATTCCTTCTCCCCAGCGTGGCTACACATACATATACTATGGCGACCTGCTACTATTTTCGTATAGAGTCTGTGATACACATATATATATATATATCAAGTCTGGCTAGCCCATATTATACTATGTAGTATACTGTTACCCATAGGGAACGATGATATCTAGTAAAGTTTTTTAGTACACCCTCTACTTCACAAGTGTATATAAGAGCCATATGCTGCTCTGTGTGAGGGGTCCCACAATATAGTGAAATGGTAGTATATCCGAGGTAGTAAACGCATGCAGAAAGCAGTGTGCTGGGAGGTAATAGCATTTTTATTTCATATCATAGCACGCTTTGGCAGCTCCCTGTTCTGTGGTGCATGCATACACATACACATATGTGAGGAACTGATTTTTCTCTCTGCACGTCACTGTAGTCTCTCTATGATTAAGAGCGAAAGCCCTCACTCTATCCCATGTGGCAGTGCCCAGCCAGTCTTCCTGCAGCCTCATCATCCTCCTACTTATATATATATATATATACATATATATATATGTTCTTTAAGTGTGACTATGTATGTACTACGGCATAATGCTCTTTATGCCGTATAATCATTTTACGGCGCACCTTTCCCCTTGTATGTAGTATATACCCCCTATGTGGCTAGCCGTATACTCTGTCGGAAGAAGTTTTCATTGAATATGGTATACAGTGTCCTTGTACTGCAAATGATACATACATTCTCATTGTATGTGAAGCCGTATACTATGTGTCTCCGTGTTTTTCCTCTTGAAAGAACACAAAAATATATGATGCAGTTCCCTCGTATATAAAAAGCTACTTTTTAAGTATGCCTAGCTGTATACTGTGTGGAAAGATGTATGCGTGAAGTACAGTACATAGTGCCTTATGTAGCGCCCTTATATTCTGAATGATACGAATCATCCCATGTGTATGAAACCGTATACTGTATGTCATAAGGCTACCTCAGTGGAACATAATAATACATAGTGCACTTCACTCGTATGCAACTCGCTGTATGTTGTCAAGTGTGGCTAGCCATATAATAGTACGTCGTACGTAGTTTTCGCTGAAGTCGCTCTCGATTGTGTGCAGCTCAGAGTGGCTTGTGGCATAACGTTCGTGGTGCTACTTGGATTACTACTTTTCTTCGGCATCTTTTTAGCGCCCTCCTGGTAGTCATTCGTACTCAATATTTTACTGTCGGAGTCTTTCTTTACTCATATTGGCCCTCTCAAGCGGCTTACTTGTATATTCCATTATAGTGCAAGAAACTGTATTATCTCGTGTGTCTGCCGGTTTTTCTCTCGCAGGAGGCAATTCTCCAAGCAGCGATTGCACAGAGCCTTGTGGACATGTAGAATACCACAACCGAACGAGAGACCTTCTGCTGAGGCGACGAGGAGAGAAGAATGTTACTGAAGACTAGCACTAAGCACTGTTCATATATATATATATATACATACTACTGCTGATTCTATTTACATATATATATATACTCTCCCGATTACTGGTTTGCTGCTACTTTATATACATATATATATTCTGCCACTTACTAATGTAAGTTTCTTAATGTATATATATATGGACTGCCACCTACTAATGTAAGTTCCTTCATGAATATATATATATATATTATATATATATATATATATATGGACTGCCACTGTCCACTGTTTTCCAGTGGAAGTTTGCATATGAGTGTATGTACGTAGACATCGCTGCTTCGCAACATTGTTGAAGCAGAGAAAATACGATGCTGCCTCTCAACAGCGTTGGAACCTAGTGGCTACGAAGTGACAGAAAGATCTCCCCTACTATTGAGGTTATAAATATATATGGTTGCACACGAAGTTTTGTATAACCATATATATATATATATATATATAATTAGACACACGTAAATTCATATGAATATATATATATACATAGAGACACTAATGCTTTCCATTATTGTTGAAGTATAGTGGATAGGGTGCTGCTTCTCAGCATTGTTGGTGGCTACGATGTAGTAGAAGACTGCCATTACTATTACTGCGTGTAGAGGACGTAAAAGGGTGTCACAGTGTATTATGAGATAGTGGTGAGTTTTTTGCTTAGGGGAAAATCGTAAGAGTTCAAGTTTTGCTTTTGGCCTAGGTAGCATTAGTATACGAATGCCAGTCTACCCGAACTCTTTTTCCACTGTGTTTGTGTGTGTGTGTGTATGTGTGTGTATGTTTGTGTTATAGAGACCATTGATGTGACGAGAGTCAAGTTACACAGGGCCGCCTCCTTTACGTACAACGAGCGTCTGAAATGCAACACGCAGTATTGAAGCGCAGCACCCAGTACTGAAGAGTAACACGCAGTACTCAAGCGCAACACGAAATACTCAAGTGCAACACACAATATTCGTGCGCAACAAACAAGATGTAGAGTTAGAGGAGTTTCATAGCATGTTGTCATCTGTACCCGAGGCAGGTGAAAAGTAGTCACACAGATACTTTCTCGTGCGTGCGGATACGCACACACACACACCCGTATTTTATGAGGAGCTACTACTACACCACTAGTGGAGAAGGACTGGAAAACGCAAGTCGAAGAAAAGTACGTTGTGGAAGGGTGCCTGGTCGGAAATTACCTATTACCGTATATATTTGGTGGCTGTCCCATCATTTAGTCGCCGTGTAGTGTGCGGTGCCTGGCAACGCATCCTGAGTTCGATGTTACGTATTTGTCTGTTTTACAGGAGGTGAAAAACACCGAGCAGAAAGACGCGTTTCGTATAATGTTATACCCACTACTTACCTCTGCAAGTTTACGAGTATGCTTTAGTATGTTATATATATGATGGCCGTCCTGCCATCAAATATGCCGTTTGTGGCAATGCAGCCTTGACTGAGAAAAAAGTTGATATATGCGGAGCAGGAAGACGTGAGTTCGAATTAAGTTCTGCCCAATTATGACCTGTATCAGTTATCAAATATACCTTAGTATGTTCTATATATGATGGCCGTCATGCCGTCTAGTATGCCGCGTGTGGCAACGCAGTCGGGATGTATTCTTGTCTTCTCTAGAAGCCGAATACTGAGCAGAAAGACGTGTATAAGGTGGTCATGTCTACTCCAGCAGGTGAACTGCGAGCAAAAAGACACGTATTTCTGTAATATACCCCCGAGTACTACCTCCACAGTTTTCAGATAGACCTTGGTATACTATATTGTGATCGTGCTGCATTGTTCTCTGGGGAAAATTATCTATTTTTTCTATGAATGGTTACGACCCAGCGGAAAGACATGTATTCGTATTTATAGTGCACACGTATTACATGTACTGATTTTCGCTGGTGTAAGTATTTATATGACGGCCGCTGTTCTGCCAGTATTATGCACCGGGGACGCATCGTTATTACGAAGATCTGCTGCTTCTCCCGAAAAGAAGGTACATACTGAGTAAATAGACATGTGGGTTCGTAATGTACAAGTGATACTCACGCCTTCCCATTTCTATGCATTATATGCTACACAGTCCCCATACGACTGCGGGTGTGTCAGTATCTGCATAAGAAAATAGCAAGGGAAGTCAATCACTAGAAATGTGTGAGACGCACCCCCCTCCCCTTCTTCGAAAATCTCTGACGTGGCTTGGACCACATACACGCTCTGTAGCGCTCTAATATTCTGGTAGGGACGGATCAGTTTGTCGTTCGTTTCTCTTTACGACCAGATTTTTGAATACTGAGCACTAGTAGACCACGGAAAACGAAAAAGTGTAAGGAAAGTGCGGTGTGCTTTAATGTGAAGAAAAAACTGAAACACCAGTCCCCGGACTGGGAGGATTGGTAATTTCAAGGAGGAAAGACTCACTGATGTCCACATAGCGCGACAGAGTCCCATTGACACAAGTGTCTAACAGGCACTTGTATGTAGTAGAAGTTTTTTTTTTTTTCATTGGCTTGTAAATAGGCACACTCAGGAGATGATTGACGTCGAGATGAGCCCAGGATGTGCGAATGAATATGGCGGAACTACCGGTCTGAAAACGAAGCGTATTTGGTTTGTAAAAGCAGAATCGGCTCTCTGATAGCAGAGTAAAAAGAAATCCCGAAAGAGTGATTTTTTAATGTAACAAATACCTCTTTTGGTGCCGCAAGTCACGCTTTGTAGCCGGGTGGCGACCGAGACGCATACACAGGCAAGCCTGTCTTGCACGGGAAGCACACATACCGGTACTGCAAATATACGATTCGTAAAATGGCTGGCTCAACTTTCTTAGGAGCAGAGGCGCCGGGCCATCAAGAGACTGGGATAGACCAGCCTGGCTTCTGCAGCGTCAGCTGCAGTCACTTTGGCGCCGGGCTCTATTCGCGTATTTCTTGCCATTTGTACTGGAGTTACTCGGGCACGCGCGTTTGTGCGATTGTTGGTGTGCTGGCGAGAGCGTAGCCAACACACACTTACAATGGCTGTGAGCTTCTTGTGTAGATTGACTCCTGCTGTGAGGTGTGTTCACGTGCGTATACAGGTTCGTTACAAACAGGAATGTTTGCTTGTACTGGATGTGAAAATGCACAGGTGATGTACGTGTGTATGTATGTATGTATACAAGTATACGAACGTGCCGACAGCTCCTAGGGCATAGGTGTGTGCGTGGGAAAAAATCTAGGCTTAGAGAAAATCCGGGGCTCTCTGCTTACGTGCATAAAGTCTGAGGTAAACAGTGGACTGTATTCGTCACCTACGGGAGCTGACACCCGCTTTCAATAATGCTTAATGAAAAGCTACGCAAAGAGGTGCACATGCGTATACTCTTTTCGTGTGCCCGTACCGCAGACAGCCTCGAGGCTACTGAGCTTCCATACGGCGAAGCTAGCGAGTTTCCGTCAACGATTGCCGGCCATCTCGGCCCCACGATAGACCCCAGTACTTTGAATTTCGAAACGCGTGACCAGAAGTTCTGATAGACTTTCTTACGCTTTTACTCATAAAGGAAGTGACATTAGTAGAATTATCTGCAGTATTAGGTGTTTATGACGTGTCAAATCAGGGCCGACATCTAGTGAGTGCGTGTATACGTTGCTGGTTTACTGGTGTTGATCATGAAACTCAAGGTACACTGTAAGGGTTTAGCTTACAATGTTGGCGACATGCGGGTGGCGACGCTATATATATGAGAAGAGGGAGTTATCAAGGGAAGGCATGACGCAGTACTGTACGTGCAAAAAAACAAAACTTTCAACTCGAATACCATCACGAGGATGGCACACCGAGTGATCAGCCAAGGAAAATATACATACGCGTAGTCATCCGCTTGGTAAGTCGGCGGACACTTTTCATCGTGGCAGGTTTGGCAGTTCGTGTAGATGGTTTTTTTCATTGTGTGCAGTCCATGTAGATGCCCTTGATATTTGGAGCTGTGTGAATCCCCCAGCGTTGAGCTTAAATACACTTGCCATCAGAGAAGCGTACCTGCAAAGCTGCTATCGATCAGCGTAAATAAGGTAGAAGTGTACATGTATACATAGATGCATATGCACACATATACGTAAATAATGGTGTACGTATGTGTCAAACACGGGCGTATATACATATATGTATACATACATATGTTCCTGTAGGAAGGAGGCGGTGACACCTGTTCCAGCCCATCCTGGAACTTGCCGATGCTCATGCAGTTGCTGCACTGGCTCCATTCGAGCGTCTATCATTCAGTACATTCTCTACAAGCAGGCTAGACATCACGAAGAAAAATTGGTGAGACGCAAACTACTGCATTTGGACCCACTTTGTACGCTATTAATTCAGTGCTTGTGCACCGGGGCGGCGTACCGTCTCCGCGCTTACTGACCTCTACTATTTTTGTGTAATATCATTAGGTCAGATAACCATGATGCGCCATAGAGTTGTGGTGGCTCAGGATCACTGCGTGCCCCTCGCACTGCATGACTGGGCAGAAATATTCGCACCCCACTGTCTTTGTTCTGGCGGCACCGCCTATCGTGCTCCTCATGGGAAATCTTTATTTTGCTCGTAACTCTACAGTCGTCGCCGCCAGGAGACCTTTTCTTGCTGCGACAGGTACTAAATGCAACAGAACTGCAGTGCATCTGATCATGTCTTGGAGCAACTTCGCCTACGAAACATCCGATAATACCGTTCTGTATTATCTCCTCTGTGAATGCACGCCTTATCTCTTCTGTTTCATGGGAGAATCGAAAACGAAGAACTATCTAATCACTTCAGAAGAAAGGTGACAATAGATGGAAAAAAAGAGCATTCGTATCTGCATGTATAGTGGTGACTCAGAGATAAGAACTCACGTACAGAGTTGTACAACAACAGGGCAAGATATTCACAAAAACGGCAATCTTATTCTTGATAACACGAAGCTGGGTGTTCTTCGAAACAAAGCAGTATTCGCACGTTGCAACAGCGGCAGTGCCTGTCCATCTCAACGTTACGAACGTGCGATGTCGATACGCTGAGGAACAAGCAGCTGAGTGCTTCGCATAGGGCCCTACGTGTGTGCATGATGGATCTTCTTAGCGTCTCTCTATGTTGTATTTGCATGAGTAGAGGGGCAGAGGAAGTGTATACACATATGCATTGTAAAGGGCGAAGTGCGTGAGCTTCCACGCTGTATGCGCGCGCGTGCTTCCAGCCCGCTGCATAGATCACTGTACCGGCTGCTTACTGAGATAGCGTATCAGGTGGCGAGATTTCAACCACAAAGCAGGTTGCGCATAAATCAGCAAACGACTGCGAATACACGAAGCGGCAGCAAAACCGGCGGTTCACTGGAGTTCACATGGGCAATGGATGCCTCGGATCTTTTTTCATATATGAAGAGCAATCAAATGGACAACGGCGGCGCCACGGCGGCGTCGGCAGACATATACTTTCAGCCCTCAGCATGTGTCAAGACCTTCTAAAGGCCCTTGTAGCTTGTGGTAGCGGAATGCTGGAGCGGGGGCGGTGCATAAAGATAAGACAATCAAAGGAGGATACAACAGGCAGGGCTTTCGCGTGTCACCAGTGTGCCTTGCACCTACTGGTTGTATGGGGATCCCTACGTACTCAGACACGTGCATGTGTATACACATATATGCCAAGCAAGTACGATAGCGACGCGTGTGCAGAGACGCGAAAAATCTGGTGTGGGTTCAAGGGAGAGGGGAAGCGCAGACATATCAACACGGACTTTCGCATTCGGGACGAGTGCCAGAAACACAGGCAGTGCGAACTACCTGTGTGTGTGTGTGTGTGTGTGTACACTGTCAAAGTCCCCGCATCGTCGATTCGAATGATAGTTTGTGGTTATTCCTCTCGTACAACAGCACTTTTCACACTTTTTCTCACTCGTCTCTGGGGAGCACCGCAGTTTTGTCGACTGCAGGAAGTAGTTCCTTTCGTAGATAGCTGTGTATGGCACTACGCACGCTGCTGCTGGGGCCGCCTTCAGCGTCGGTTGTAGACGCTGCTCCGAAGCAAATGACACGCCACGTGCAATGCCTTCTCGTTGTGCGTCCCCCTCAGGACGCTCCGCGAGGACATGCACGTATGTTCATATGCCCTTGCAGAGGAAAGAATGATCCTTTTTTTTCTCAAGCTTGACACAGCACCTCCATAATCTGTGCGTGACATGCCAGACGGATCAGAGGGCGAGCAGGCTCGAGGGTAAGGGGGAGATCAAATTCAAGGTGTGGTTCTTATGGTGCTGAATAACGGACTCTCTGCAGAAGAATGGTGGCAATGTCTGCGATTTAAACTTGGACAACGGACACAACAAGAGGGTATCCCGTTGTGTAGCTCCGCCTCTGGGAACAGGCATCAGTACGTATCTATCAACAAATTCCCACGCGTAGACTTGTAATTCTAACCGGAACCTCTACTTAGATGTATATAGTAGGTCGTCCAGCTAGCGATTTTACGGTCGTCATTGAATGGAATCCAGTTGTGGTCGTGTAGAATTCTGTGTCGCTACTCCAGCTAACTTACGACGTACCCAATGTGCATTCCATTGTATGGCAGCGGTGCATCTGTGTGTGCGTCTGTGTGTGTGTGCGTCTGTGTGTGTGTGTGTATCTGTGTGTACATGTAGGTGGATGGATCCGATGTGGAGAAATTTTATTCGTGAGCAGTGCCTCCCCAACCTATTGCAGGGCACGAAAGCAGCAGCAAAAGCAACAACAGCTTCCTCATGATCGGCAGCACTAGCAGGTATTGAGCGAATACACGCTGCACCGCTTCAGCGGCTCCTTCTTACACATCTACATATAGTTTGAATTGCTGCAGAAGGGGATGGTCGCTGTAGACATATTGCAGTAACAACAATAACACACTATTCGCTTTCAGGTTATCAGGGACAGCCCGCGCTGCTCCGCTTATCAGCGCAAATAGCAGCCCGTTTTTTTCGTATGTGCTCTTCCTCTGTCGCAGTGCACCACGTTTCGCTGCACTTGTGTTTACGAAAGTGCGACTACGTTCATCAACACCTTCTCCTTCGTTATGAGTTCTTGGCAGTGAATCTGCCTCAGCTGCCGCTCTTGGCAGCCCGCGCCCCGCTGATTTCGCACTTCTGCTGCAGAGACGCTTGTGTTTATGTTCAATCCCAAGCATCTTCTTAAAAGCATTTCCTTTCTTTTCAGCTGTGCTACCCTTATCAGCTGTGGGATCTATCAGAGAGAGTTGGGCTGCCCCTGATGTTGCCTGTATACTCGTCGCTGCGTTTCCTACCTGAGCAAAACTGCCGGCTTCGATATTAGCAGGGTGCCACAACGTAATCGCAGAACAAGTACCAGCCGACGTGGAGCCTTTAGTGTGGGCGCTATTGCTCCCAATGCGGCCGTGGAAGCCACCGGGACGGTTTTTTTGGGTGATGGTGCTGCTACTCGTTTCCCTGGAGTTATTTGAGTTTACATTGCTACTGTCAGTGTGCCCAATGCTACTATTCTCTTCGCTGTTAGTGTCAGTGGCACTTTCTTGGCTGCTGTGGATGCTGCTGCTGTGGTGGGGGATTGTGTCGAGGTGCAGCAACACATGCAGTTCCCGTAGCTGCTGCAGCGAAAAGTGATATATATGTCTGTCCAAAAAGTTTCCAAGTATCGTTTCCAACTCCAGGTGCTGCAGGGTTCGGCTTCTATGCAGCAAATAACTACGTAGCTCTTCCGTATAGATGCGCTCTTCTAGGTCCTCCGTTTCCTTCCTCCTCCGCGTTGTGTCTCTCACGTATTCTTTCTGTGCTTGTGCATGCTCTTGAAACATACTGACGTCACCTGTATGCCGTCTGTCCGCGTACGAACCGCTCACACGACGTTTCTCCTTCACGTGTGCATCACGTGCGTGGTGCTGTTCTACGAATGCGGCCTTCTTCTTGTGCGCGTCCCTGTTCTTCTTTATTCTCTGCTTCTTCTGCACTATAATACCTCGCCGTCCATCCAGTTTTCGAAGATGGCCCAAACACACTGCTCCCCACCTTACGCCCGTCCATGCACACATTCTTTTGGCACGCGCTCTGAGCCGTGGTTTCTTTCGTTGCTGTGCCGCCACCTGAGATTGCTCCTCTGCAGTGGGAAGGCCACCAGTAGAAGAGTTGTTGGCCGCTTGGTGCTTCCACTCCTGCCTCCACTGGTGCTGGTGTCGCGAGTGTGCAAGGCCCTTTTTGTGCTGATGAGTGTGGAACGCACACGTGTTCTCTTGCGGACCTACGTCTTCAGTAGTCATCTCCTCTGCCTTGTGCAACTCAACGTGCTCTTGAGGGATCCGAGACGTTGAGTGCTTCCTTTTTTTCCACTGCCGTCTCCGTCCAGCATCCTTGCACTGCTCTTTTCGCTCTTCTATCCCCTGACTCTGTTTGTACTGCTGTTGCTGTGTATGCTGTCCCTGAAGCCGTTGCACCTGCAGGTTTTCTGAAGGTGGAAAATGATCTGAAACCCCCGTCAGCACGTACAGCTGCTCGCGTTTCAACTCTTCCCAGATCACAGCCAAACGAGCCAAGGAAGGTTTTCTACATATGCTACTCTCACGTAGTACTCCATCGTATGCTTGTCTCGTGAGTATTCCTGTGTCGACCCCTCCTTCTTCATGACATACTGAGTCGTCACTGTTGCGTTCCCCGGTCTGTTGCAGTTTCTCTTGTTGCTGCGCTAGAGCAGCGTTCCGACCTCGCGTGCGGCTTTTGCGGGGAGTGTGTTGCTGCCTCGCATGCATGCGGCACGACCGTAATAACCGGTGTTCTCCTGGTGGGGACTTCACTGTAGCTCCTGCTATGGTAGACTGCTGCTGTTGCAAGGCATGCACGGCACTCCTCCTTCGTGCGATGGACTGCAGCTGCTCTTGCTTGATTGCGTCTTTTGTATTGTTACTGATCACTTTCACATGCGGGGAATCTGTGTTTATGTGGTCGTCAGCAGCGGGGCACTGCGGGAGGGCACGGAGGCGCTTCTGTGGCACGCGTAAAGGCTGCACCTGCAGTCTCACCTTCTCAGGGGCTTGTGGTTCCCCCTCAGCAGCTGGCAGCCCTTTGTCTTGCTGCAGTGTGAGTTGCCGTTGCTGCCTTCCCTGCTGCCTATTGACTTGCGTATCTGCTGGTGTGGGCTCCGTATGCTTCAACGATAGCTCGCAATTGGAAGAAAAAGGAAAGATGGGTTTGCGACGCCCGGGTAGAAAGAGAGGAGGCAGCAGTAGTGCTGTGGGGTCAAGTAATTGCATGCTAGGTGCTGCACCTATTTGGGCACCAGCAGCACGAGCTTGAACCTCACATCCTGCCTTTTGAGAAGTATCTGCACTTGCAGTATGAGCTTGAGTAGCAGTGGCAGAGAAGGAGCTGTTATAATTGCTGCTGCGACCCTCGTCTTGCTCCACCTTCTGCTGCTGGCGCAGTAGTGTCTTGGAGTAATGAGATAGCACAGAAGCGGCTACAGAGAACTCGCCTCTCGCGCAGAAATCCCAATCGTCCACTGTCCTCGCTGCTGCTGTTGCTGCAGCGTTGCCATCTTCTGCCGTCGCATTTTTCTCCCTCTCACCCCCTACATCCCCAGGCACTCTTTCTGCTTGATGAGTTACTCCGCTTTTCTTTGCACCGGCCTCTGCCATTGTACTACTGCCAGCTGCTACCGCCAGCGCTTCCTCGTTGTGTGCTGCTGCAGAGCAGTACACAGATGAGTTCTCTCGTCGTAACAAGTGTGCGCGCGCAACTGCTGTTGCCTCTGTTGATGCCTGATAGTTTGACGTTGCATTGGCAGAGCTCCCAGCGAGCTCACTGTAAGTCAGATCTCCAGTGGCTTCCAGAAAAGTATTCGCGAGTACTGTATGCATTGACGTTCTGCTTTGCAGAAAAGCGTGAAGGCGTTTGCACTGATTGAAACGCCGACGCAGACGCTCCCGCTTCTCCCCTGGCCACCCCTTCTCCCTTCGAAAAAAAGAGCTGCTGCTCTTTTCTGTTGCCTTCTCGTCACACTCTTTCTTCTGCAGAGCGCTTGCTGCCACTGTAGCTTTTACACCTGATGTCTCGGAAGCCTCTTGATGTACTTTCATTGGTCTAATGTTTCTGTCTGCTGTCGCTGTCGTCATCTTTGCTTGTGCTGCTGCTACTGCTATTCCCGGTGTCGCTGCTGGTGCTCTTGCTGCTACTGCGGAAGCTGAAGACCTTTGCGAGTGCAAATTTTGGAGATTTAGTCTGCGAGGACTGCTCACTGCTGCGTCAATGGCGTACTGACGCACTGGCCCGCTGCAGGGGGGCGTGCATATTAATGGGAGGGAGCTGGTAGCCTTGGGAACCGCAGCTAGTTCCGCTGCTGCATCACTTTCGCTTATCGTTATTACGCCTCCGTCCCTCTTGCGTCCTAGGACTACCTCTTGCATCCACCTGCTCTTCCTTCCTCTCCCCTGCTCCGTATGCCATGTGCTAAGACATGTTGCTGCGTGCTTCTGTTCACTCCATCCGTGCTCCCAATGCCGCCATGTGTTACCCCATTCCAGAAAAGTGTTTGATAATCCTACTAATGCAGAAACTCTTCCTGTTCCATCTGCAGTCGCAATAGCCGCCCTGCTCTGCTCTGCCGCTTCTGCTGTTGCTACAACTGCGTTGCCGTTTGCTCCTGTGCCTCTTCCATGCGAATCTACTAGTACAATTCCAGCTCCATTTGATGATTTTTCTGCTGCAGCTGCTACTGTTCTACACCTGGCTGCAATTGTTGAGAACTGCTCAACTGTTTCTGTGCCTGCTGGACAGGCACGTGCAGCTCGTCTCAACAGTGCGGATAAAACGGCTGCGCTACCCGAAGGTGCTACCTTTGCTTCTATGGCTTCCACTTTTACTGAACCCTTTTCTTGAGCTGTTGCCGATATATTCGTACAGCTTGTTTTCGGCGGTGATGCTACGGCTGCGGTTGCTGCTGCAGCTGCTGTCGTGGATTTTTTAGCTTTAGTGGAGGATGCTTCCCCTGTTTCGTTGTCTTGTGCTGCTGCCACCGCTCTACCGCCACTACTTGCTGCCAATGTACTCGAAGCCGTAGCTTCTAGTCTACTTCTGCTCCTTCTTGGTACTAATCTTACTCGTTTTACTGCTGCTCTCCTTCCTTCCCATTCTGCCGCTGCTGCATCGTTTGGCCCAACCATCGTCGCTGCACTCCTTTCTTTAGTTGCTGCTATTGGTGGTCTGAAGGCTAGCAGAGCAGTGATTGCTGCAGCAGGTGATGGTATGCGCATTCGACCTGCATCAACGCCAACAGAGTTCGCCTGTCGCTGCATGACGCTACGCTCGGTAACGGCAGAAGAAGCGCAAGAAGGAAGAACGATATTGAATAGCGTGGAGCACAGCCACCACCGGGGCAAAAAATAGAAGTGAACGTCACACGGAAAGGTGGAAGGCCAGGCATGTTGTAGGCCGCTAATATATGCACAGCCCCATGCATACGTTTTACTCCTGCGCGAAGTAGCGTGTACGCAGTCAGCAGAGGTGCTTGTGCACCAGCCCGTAGTTGCCTTCATCGTGCAAGCGGCACATGTACATGCTCTAGATCTGAATTCTTTGTTTCATCTTCTCTCGTTCCGTCCCCATTTGTTGCTGCTGTGCTGAACGTGGTGCTCTTCGTGCGACCGCTCCTGCCTTCGCTTCGGCTTCTGCTGTTCCTTTTGCGAGTACCCCAGCACCCCGTGCGCCCATGTTTCTGTTGCTCAAGGGTCTGCTACCTGTACTGCTACTTCTGTCGCTTTCCTTCTTGCAGAAAGCTGCCGGCCGCCCTCTGCGTCGTCGAGATTGTGCACCTAAAGTAGCTTCGCCAGCTGCTGCACGGATTAGACAGACAGCGTGGCTGTGTCGTTGGACGCTTGGCTTCGGTGTCGTTGAGCCTCACGTGCGTACTTTGCGACTGCTGCTGCTACAGTTGCCGCTGTCGCTGCGAGTGTTGCGAATATTGCGGGAAAAACCCTCCGTCACACACAACAAAAGTGTGGCTCGTGGCCTTCTGCTGGTGGTGTCTCGATTGTGTGCGGATGGTCCCTCATGGGCTATTTGTGTAGCTCGAGCTCCCTGCCGGTCACGGTGAGGCTGATCTGGTACGATGGCAGCATGGGGTGGCGCGGCCACGAACCTCGGGAGTGTGACGACTACGTGTTCTGCTACAATGTAAGCCGTTGCGCGAGGACAAGAGGGATATGCTGAAACCACGAACACCTCGGTTTTACGCCTAGTTCTGGGCCGTCGATTAACGAGCACCCAGGCCCCGTCAGAGGTCTGTGTCGTGACTATTCTTTCCGTATATCCTCCTTCAGGCACAAACAAACATAACAACGTTGACGTTGTGCTGCAAAATGGGCACGGTAAGGTAATTCGCAGATAAGGTGTTCAGTGGCGGTGTGGCCGTCGCCCCATCTATGACACCGTCTCCTTCCCAGCACAACTCTGAGTACAGAGGAAGCCATGTCCTCAGACGTGGCTACAGCACAATGACGTGGACAAGGCTTTCCCAGCACTCTCGTGCACACGCTTACGCGTAATTGATACGCTCGTAGAATGGAGGTTCCCTCGGTCTCTGCTCGAAAGTGCCCGTACAAGAGTGCTGACTGGTTTAGTGCGCCAGGTCTTATACCGGCTGTTGCTCCTGCCGCCGCCTCCCTTGGTGCTGGCTTTCCCGTTGTGCATCTCTGGCCACTCTAACACATTCAAGCAATCACCACGCAACTTCCCAGGCTCACAGCACAGGTCTCTGCGCTGTAGCGTCGCCTGAGGCCTCAGCCTCTACCATTGCTTCTCTACCACTTCCCGGTGCAGCGAGGAGCCTTTGAAACACCCACACACCCACGGATGCAGCAGGGCAGCCAGGTTTTTGCGCATCGCAGTCTCTACTTGGACAGGCGGATTCCGCGGCAAGTGCTGCAAACCCAAGCGTGTGTCGTCGGCGGAAGCAGTGTTTTATCATCTCCAAGCGCAATGCCGTAAGCCAGATGCAGCTCCTGACTGCTGCAGCATCAAAGGAACGGGATGAAAGAGTGACGCTACTCGCAGAGGCGCCCGCGCAACAGGTGCGTGGGCGCCGCGCCCCCCAGGACAGTGAACTGTTTGGCCCATCCAGCAGGGCGTACGTAGCAGGTTGATGCAGTATTGTAGAAGGGCTCTGCACACGCAGGCGAGAAGTCGACGCGGTCGGCCCTTACAGACCTGCCACCGTTCGCAGAGATGCCCTTCGCCCCAGCGTCTTTTCCTGCTTGGCGCTGGTACGGCGCTGGTACAACCACAGGAGGCAGAACACGCGTTTACGGGCGTTCTTCGGGGATCTGATAACGCAAACAACTATGCACTATGCCGCACACAAGCGTGTGTGCTTGTGCGCAGTGCAAGCAGTCATATACACGCAGATCCTGTGAGGACACTCGAGTGGCGTGACTCGGGGACCTGACAACGCAAACAACTATGCAATATGCCGCGCACATGCGTGTGTGCTTGTGCACAGTGCAAGCAGTCATACACACGCATATCCTGTGAGGACACTCGAGTGGCATGACTCGGGGATCTGACAACGCAAAAAACTATGCACTACGCCGCACACATGCGTGAGTGCTTGTGCGCAGTGCAAGCAGTCATACACACGCAGATCCTGTGAGGACACTCGAGTGGCATGACTCGGGGATCTGACAACGCAAACAACTATGCACTATGCCGCACACAAGCGTGTGTGCTTGTGCGCAGTGCAAGCAGTCATACACACGCAGATCCTGTGAGGACACTCGAGTGGCATGACTCGTTTTTCCTGTTTGGTGCCCAGCTGGGGCAGCTGCAGAGAGGTTGACGACACAAGAAGGCGCGTCCGTGTCTGTGGGTGCGCCCGTATATATGTGTCTTTCACGGCGTGAACGTCACTGTAGAACGGTGCGTATGGTCCCGAGCGCTAATGGGCATATCCGACTCATGCAGTCGACGGAAAAGAGGAGCATCTCCCGCAACGTCTCTGCGCCTGAGCACGGGCTGCATACCGGATAGGTGGAGAAGTCGTTCAACGGTACGAAGGGCTTCGAGCGGTCACTCTGCAAACACCAGGTACACAACCATGGAACAAAAATCTTGCCCGCATGCGCATCTCCGCGTAAGCACT
This sequence comes from Ochotona princeps, assembly GCF_030435755.1. Classification (NCBI taxonomy): domain Eukaryota; kingdom Metazoa; phylum Chordata; class Mammalia; order Lagomorpha; family Ochotonidae; genus Ochotona; species Ochotona princeps. Next base: position 38,902 of record NW_026697749.1, read on the forward strand.
TCAACTGAAACAAATTTCTCGCAGACGACACATGTGAGCGTCCCTTTGCACGGCCTTGCGTAGGAGGTCAACAGATCGTGCCGCCCTCGTCTCTCCCGAAGACGGGTGCTAGTCAAGGTGATATGAAGGAAGTACGCGCTTAGACACGTGAGACGTCTACGTTGGTGCTCATCCTGAATGAAATGGGTGACCGTATGTGTATGCATGTTTCCACAACTCCCGTACCCGCCCGGCAATCGGCGTATACAAGGTATCATACACATCACCCCGCGCATGCGCACGCGCGGATGGGTGTTCGTACAGCCGGCTCAGAGAAACGTGTCTACTTAGAGGTCGTGAGCAACTCGCCTACGGGAGCTTGACGGTCCCTCGTTGCCACTACCTGCGTAAGTAAAATCGAGGCGATATACATCTTATACATTGGAAACCACATCAGAAATCTGTCTGCACCGATAAGGGGGACGAACAAGAAGAACTTTCCCCGCGAGTTGTGCTGATATTGTCACCCAGCCCCTAAGGGTAAAAGTACGATTCTCCGTGGCTGCAGTGATGAGACGACCACAAATCTAACGGCCGCAGCTCTTCTACCATGGGAGCGGCTCCGCATGTCGAGACGCGTATGCGTTGGTGTGCTGCGGTGACTGACGCGTCCTTACGTCTGGACACGACAAGAAGGAAAGCAAATTTCGCCGAGTGAATGGGCGCTGGTTCGGTTGCTAGCAACAGCCCGCATGAACCCCAAAGAATAGCACTTTCACTTATACGGCTGTGCTGCACATGCTACCAACAGGGGAATATAGAAAAGGATGGGATCGCAAACCCGCCAGCAATACTTCCGAGGAAGAATACGCTTGTAGGGGAATCACGGTTTGCCCTCCGAGTTTGCCTGATCCCTTTCTCTGTGTGTGTGTCCGCCCGCGTACTCACCAGGGACGATGAGCCCGGCGGTGTCAAGCCAGGAAGAAGCGACCTCTCACCTGTTTTCCTAAAGCGAATGCGCACGCACACAAAAAATCTTCCAGTCTGATCCTTACCTTCAGTCACTTAGCGCCTTTCGCAGATTTCCAGCAGGTGCACGGACCCACAGATTCATCTGTTTATCTTAACCTAGTTGGGGCTTCTTCACTCTCCTGCCCTGGCGATGGTTTTATGTCGCCCAGTGCCGCGGATGGCCCACCCGCACGTCGGACATCCAGTTATAATGGGCTCTTGCCATGCATAGAGCCCAAGGGCCGATGCTCCTGCTGTCTCCTACAGTCTTGAAGACCATAATACAGCTGCTGCCGCTGCAGTTGTACTGCTGCTGCCTTTTTACGGTTGCTGCTGCTGGGGTGGCGCTAGTGCCTCTACTGCTGCTTCTACGGCAGCCGGTGCTCTTGCTGGTCTTCATACTGCTGCACTGCTGCTTCAAGCGCTCGTTTTCCCACTTACATGTGCTGCTGTAGCTTAGCATGCCTATGACGTCTGCTGCGGCCACTGGTGTAACCCCAGAAGACTATATGGGTTAAGCTTTCAGCATCAAATTTCGACATTTGAACGTGTCACGCTGTACCTGTCGTTGTCATTACTGCAGCTGCTCGTTTTCTGCCACTACTCTCCTTGTGATGGCTCCTACTACTGACGCACCTCCTGAGGTCAGCCGTGCTCTTAAGGGCGCCACAGCTTCTACGTTATTGGAAGTCGGAGCCTTCACAATCCCCCGGTGTTTCTACAGAACGTACTTAGTTCACCTGCTGTTGTATCTGCCGCTCGGGTGCTGCAGGTGTGGCTTCTGCTGCATTTAACGGTGCTGCTACCATGCGGGCAATTTTTTGACGCACTTGGAGCACCACCGTCACTAGGCGGCACTCCGTTCAGTGTGCGGTTTTCGCGCGTCAAATCGAGAAACACCAGATCTCCAGCTTTGACCTGCGCAGAGCTCCTTTGCAGCGTCGGTGAAAAGGAAGCAGGAGAAGCACAAAACGCTTCTCTGCAGGGACACATCAATACTGTCGGAAATGTTACGGAGCAGCCAGCGTTGCGGAAGGCATTTACACGTATGTGTTGCTTGCGCGTCAATGTTTATGCACTGGGAGTATGTAGACACTTCCAGGATTTCTAGTCGAGTAACAGGCAGCTCTTTCGCAGAAAATGAAATACACTGACGCAGGAGCAAGTGGACAACTAGCTTTTTCAGGAACCACATTGCATATGTTACCTGTGGCCTTGCACTTTGACACTCGGTGATATGTAGACACGCGTTTCCTTCCTTCGCTGACGCGGTGAGCCCTCAGTTTTATACGCCGAGGCAGCCACTGTTTTACACCTGCGGGAGTCTGCACTCAATGTATTCTCGCATTCACGGAGGTGGACGTGTGACCCCTGCGTTTCTTTGTTCGTGCAGCGCTCTGCAGTAGTATTAACGGAGCGTTTTGTTGGTACAAATATATACGATATATATACATGCATTTATGGTACACACTCGCTACAATAGTAGCATTGTTTCTTACTTTGTCGCGCGTTCATCTTGTGACGGAAGTGCGTGCTACCGGCATGAACGTACCACGCCCAACCGCATGAAAGGGCAATTCGCGTTTCTGAGTTGCCGTCTGGCGCTGTTACGTCTCGCTTTGAGCACTCTCAGAATTGTTGCACACAGGTGAAGAGCGCGTTCACCACAGCGATTCGCCTAGTAGTGACATACCATGAGTTCGTGTGCGCCGGCGTTGCAGTTTTGGAAGGACATCGAGCGAGTAGTTTCATCAGACACGCATTCTACCAAACTGAAAGCGTTTTGATAATGTTTGTCTATCAGTGCTTATGATTTGGTCATCTCATGATAATCGTGCACAGTGATATGTGAAGGGATTATGCAGGTGTATATGTAAGCTGTAGTCACTTTCCGCCAGTAGAAGGGCGCGCTCCGGTGTCCCGTAACATTCAAATATGTCAGAGTACGACCCAGTACACGTATGTCCCCTAGGCGGCGCGAGTTTGTCTTATTGCAGTTCTCTCCTGTAAATACAGAGCTGGAGATTGCTCCTACGTCTGCAATGTCGTGCCAGTGGCGACATGACGTAGCATGTGCCAAGAAGAATCGGCCGATCACTTGTTTGTTGACACGCAGCTTGTAAGCGCCGGGTGGTCAGTGACGAAGCAGCTGCGCTTTAGTTAAGCCTTCTGCTGCGTTGCGCTTACTGCTGCGACCAAGCCTGCCTAACCACACGAACGCACGTACAATATGCCCTGAAACCTTAGAACTCTGTTGGGCGATCTACGGCTACTCAAGATCCAACCGTCATGTAAACGTTCATGAATTGTAATCGAAGATTCCTGCATGTATGCATCTGGTACCATGTGCTATTCGCATCTGATCTACTGCGTGCAATGGGACCCCAATAGTAGACGTAGGCCGCAGTGCGTAATTGCTTTTGCGTTTCACATTTGATAAAGCGGACAGCGCGCCCTCCCTCAAGGTAATCGCCATGCTATATAGACCTTTACTGATCCGTTTTTCAGTAGCTAAGTATGTGAACGTGCGGTTGGAGACTGATTCTCTGGGTGAGACGCACGTCAGTTTGTTCAGAACGTCAAGCACCTGAAAAGTGTGTGTGCGTCCCTTGTCTTCGCGTTCAGAAAACGGAGTTACCGTCGTTTGTAAGTAGCTGGCACCGATAAAAATACACACATTTATACGGTGAACGCAACGCGTGTGCAAATTGGACACTTGTCTCAGCTATGCTTTTGTAGACGCCGACCTCTGACGGTGAGCACACGTGTACCAGCAAATGTGCGCGACTCCTCTCAAGATGAGCGTTTAAACGAGTCACAGGGCAGGGCCGACGCAGGAAAGTAAATACAATATGTACTTTTTGTCGATTCGCGGTCGCTGCCTCTTTTTTAAGAGCTACACACAGAAAAATGTAGAAGAGTGGCAAGTTATTTAGACGCCCCGGATACCAAGCTTCTGCTGCGCTGTGCAGTGGGACATGCTAGCATGTCGCTTGCGTAGGTAAGAGAGTGGTCACACGCTACTGTGAAGCATGAAACTGAATAGTGTTACGGTAGAACTGTTCACCTACGCACCGATCCAACGCATTCAGCTTCACAGTGTGTACGTTGCTGCACTTTTATGATCTACACACGTACGCTTCAAGCGTCGAGATCAATCGGAGAGACGCCCTACGTGG
>NW_026697750.1:0-36451 GCF_030435755.1 Ochotona princeps
TGGGAGAACAACTCCATTTGGCTCACTAACTTCACACACCATCAGGCTTCCAAGCAGCTCTCAAGGAAACTCAGTTTTCACACTCTATGCTTAGTGCCCTTTGTATGGCTAGGACTGAAATGAACCTGGTAGAGCATCCCACACAAACGAATGCTCCACATGCGGGTTTCACATGCCACCAACTCCACATTCACAGGCAACTTCAGCGCCACAGCCGTTTTCAGATAGCCCTCAATGCAAAGGCTCTAGACGCAAATATTGGTGTGAGAGCTAATTCAATCAAGGAAACACTGCATGTTTGTGGTGAAGGGCATATTGAAGAAGGATCAGCCGAGTGGTTCTTGTGGGAGAACAACTCCATTTGGCTCACTAACTTCACACACCATCAGGCTTCCAAGCAGCTCTCAAGGAAACTCAGTTTTCACACTCTATGCTTAGTGCCCTTTGAGTGCATTATCTAGGAATGAACCTGGTAGAGCATCCCACACAAACGAATGCTCCACATGCGGGTTTCACATGCCACCAACTCCACATTCACAGGCAACTTCAGCGCCACAGCCGTTTTCAGATAGCCCTCAATGCAAAGGCTCTAGACGCAAATATTGGTGTGAGAGCTAATTCAATCAAGGAAACACTGCATGTTGGTGAAGGGCATATTGAGGAAGGATCAGCCGAGTGGTTCTTGTGGGAGAACAACTCCATTTGGCTCACTAACTTCACACACCATCAGGCTTCCAAGCAACTCTCAAGGAAACTCAGTTTTCACACTCTATGCTTAGTGCCCTTTGAGTGCATTATCTAGGAATGAACCTGGTAGAGCATCCCACACAAACGAATGCTCCACATGCGGGTTTCACATGCCACCAACTCCACATTCACAGGCAACTTCAGCGCCACAGCCGTTTTCAGATAGCCCTCAATGCAAAGGCTCTAGACGCAAATATTGGTGTGAGAGCTAATTCAATCAAGGAAACACTGCATGTTGGTGAAGGGGCATATTGAAGAAGGATCAGCCGAGTGGTTCTTGTGGGAGAACAACTCCATTTGGCTCACTAACTTCACACACCATCAGGCTTCCAAGCAGCTCTCAAGGAAACTCAGTTTTCACACTCTATGCTTAGTGCCCTTTGAGTGCATTATCTAGGAATGAACCTGGTAGAGCATCCCACACAAACGAATGCTCCACATGCGGGTTTCACATGCCACCAACTCCACATTCACAGGCAACTTCAGCGCCACAGCCGTTTTCAGATAGCCCTCAATGCAAAGGCTCTAGATGCAAATATTGGTGTGAGAGCTAATTCAATCAAGGAAACACTGCATGTTGGTGAAGGGCATATTGAAGAAGGATCAGCCGAGTGGTTCTTGTGGGAGAACAACTCCATTTGGCTCACTAACTTCACACACCATCAGGCTTCCAAGCAGCTCTCAAGGAAACTCAGTTTTCACACTCTATGCTTAGTGCCCTTTGAGTGCATTATCTAGGAATGAACCTGGTAGAGCATCCCACACAAACGAATGCTCCACATGCGGGTTTCACATGCCACCAACTCCACATTCACAGGCAACTTCAGCGCCACAGCCGTTTTCAGATAGCCCTCAATGCAAAGGCTCTAGACGCAAATATTGGTGTGAGAGCTAATTCAATCAAGGAAACACTGCATGTTGGTGAAGGGCATATTGAAGAAGGATCAGCCGAGTGGTTCTTGTGGGAGAACAACTCCATTTGGCTCACTAACTTCACACACCATCAGGCTTCCAAGCAGCTCTCAAGGAAACTCAGTTTTCACACTCTATGCTTAGTGCCGTTTGAATGCATTATCTAGGAATGAACCTGGTAGAGCATCCCACACAAACGAATGCTCCACATGCGGGTTTCACATGCCACCAACTCCACATTCACAGGCAACTTCAGCGCCACAGCCGTTTTCAGATAGCCCTCAATGCAAAGGCTCTAGACGCAAATATTGGTGTGAGAGCTAATTCAATCAAGGAAACACTGCATGTTGGTGAAGGGCATATTGAAGAAGGATCAGCCGAGTGATTCTTGTGGGAGAACAACTCCATTTGGCTCACTAACTTCACACACCATCAGGCTTCCAAGCAGCTCTCAAGGAAACTCAGTTTTCACACTCTATGCTTAGTGCCGTTTGAATGCATTATCTAGGAATAAACCTGGTAGAGCATCCCACACAAACGAATGCTCCACATGCGGGTTTCACATGCCACCAACTCCACATTCACAGGCAACTTCAGCGCCACAGCCGTTTTCAGATAGCCCTCAATGCAAAGGCTCTAGACGCAAATATTGGTGTGAGAGCTAATTCAATCAAGGAAACACTGCATGTTGGTGAAGGGCATATTGAAGAAGGATCAGCCGAGTGGTTCTTGTGGGAGAACAACTCCATTTGGCTCACTAACTTCACACACCATCAGGCTTCCAAGCAGCTCTCAAGGAAACTCAGTTTTCACACTCTATGCTTAGTGCCCTTTGTATGGCTAGGACTGAAATGAACCTGGTAGAGCATCCCACACAAACGAATGCTCCACATGCGGGTTTCACATGCCACCAACTCCACATTCACAGGCAACTTCAGCGCCACAGCCGTTTTCAGATAGCCCTCAATGCAAAGGCTCTAGACGCAAATATTGGTGTGAGAGCTAATTCAATCAAGGAAACACTGCATGTTGGTGAAGGGCATATTGAAGAAGGATCAGCCGAGTGGTTCTTGTGGGAGAACAACTCCATTTGGCTCACTAACGTCACACACCATCAGGCTTCCAAGCAGCTCTCAAGGAAACTCAGTTTTCACACTCTATGCTTAGTGCCCTTTGAGTGCATTATCTAGTAAAGAACCTGGTAGAGCATCCCACACAAATGAATGCTCCACATGCGGGTTTCACATGCCACTAAACTCCACATTCACAGGCAACTTCAGCGCCACAGCCATTTTCAGATAGCCCTCAATGCAAAGGCTCTAGACGCAAATATTGGTGTGAGAGCTAATTCAATCAAGGAAACACTGCATGTTGGTGAAGGGCATACTGAAGAAGGATCAGCCGAGTGGTTCTTGTGGAGAACAACTCCATTTGGCTCAGTAACTTCACACACCATCAGGCTTCCAAGCAGCTCTCAAGGAAACTCAGTTTTCACACTCTATGCTTAGTGCCCTTTGAGTGCATTATCTAGGAATGAACCTGGTAGAGCATCCCACACAAACGAATGCTCCACATGCGGGTTTCACATGCCACCAACTCCACACTCACAGGCAACTTCAGCGCCACAGCCGTTTTCAGATAGCTCTCAATGCAAAGGCTCTAGATGCAAATATTGGTGTGAGAGCTAATTCAATCAAGGAAACACTGCATGTTGGTGAAGGGCATATTGAAGAAGGATCAGCCGAGTGGTTTTTGTGGGAGAACAACTCCATTTGGCTCACTAACTTCACACACCATCAGGCTTCCAAGCAGCTCTCAAGGAAACTCAGTTTTCACACTCTATGCTTAGTGCCCTTTGAGTGCATTATCTAGGAATGAACCTGGTAGAGCATCCCACACAAACGAATGCTCCACATGCGGGTTTCACATGCCACCAACTCCACATTCACAGGCAACTTCAGCGCCACAGCCGTTTTCAGATAGCCCTCAATGCAAAGGCTCTAGACGCAAATATTGGTGTGAGAGCTAATTCAATCAAGGAAACACTGCATGTTGGTGAAGGGCATATTGAAGAAGGATCAGCCGAGTGGTTCTTGTGTGAGAACAACTCCATTTGGCTCACTAACTTCACACACCATCAGGCTTCCAAGCAGCTCTCAAGGAAACTCAGTTTTCACACTCTATGCTTAGTGCCCTTTGTATGGCTAGGACTGAAATGAACCTGGTAGAGCATCCCACACAAACGAATGCTCCACATGCGGGTTTCACATGCCACCAACTCCACATTCACAGGCAACTTCAGCGCCACAGCCGTTTTCAGATAGCCCTCAATGCAAAGGCTCTAGACGCAAATATTGGTGTGAGAGCTAATTCAATCAAGGAAACACTGCATGTTGGTGAAGGGCATATTGAAGAAGGATCAGCCGAGTGGTTCTTGTGGGAGAACAACTCCATTTGGCTCACTAACTTCACACACCATCAGGCTTCCAAGCAGCTCTCAAGGAAACTCAGTTTTCACACTCTATGCTTAGTGCCCTTTGAGTTCATTATCTAGGAATGAACCTGGTAGAGCATCCCACACAAACGAATGCTCCACATGCGGGTTTCACATGCCACCAACTCCACATTCACAGGCAACTTCAGCGCCACAGCCGTTTTCAGATAGCCCTCAATGCAAAGGATCTAGACGCAAATATTGGTGTGAGAGCTAATTCAATCAAGGAAACACTGCATGTTGGTGAAGGGCATATTGAGGAAGGATCAGCCGAGTGGTTCTTGTGGGAGAACAACTCCATTTGGCTCACTAACTTCACACACCATCAGGCTTCCAAGCAGCTCTCAAGGAAACTCAGTTTTCACACTCTATGCTTAGTGCCCTTTGAGTGTATTATCTAGGAATGAACCTGGTAGAGCATCCCACACAAACGAATGCTCCACATGCGGGTTTCACATGCCACCAACTCCACATTCACAGGCAACTTCAGCGCCACAGCCGTTTTCAGATAGCCCTCAATGCAAAGGCTCTAGACGCAAATATTGGTGTGAGAGCTAATTCAATCAAGGAAACACTGCATGTTGGTGAAGGGCATATTGAAGAAGGATCAGCCGAGTGGTTCTTGTGGGAGAACAACTCCATTTGGCTCACTAACTTCACACACCATCAGGCTTCCAAGCAGCTCTCAAGGAAACTCAGTTTTCACACTCTATGCTTAGTGCCCTTTGTATGGCTAGGACTGAAATGAACCTGGTAGAGCATCCCACACAAACGAATGCTCCACATGCGGGTTTCACATGCCACCAACTCCACATTCACAGGCAACTTCAGCGCCACAGCCGTTTTCAGATAGCCCTCAATGCAAAGGCTCTAGACGCAAATATTGGTGTGAGAGCTAATTCAATCAAGGAAACACTGCATGTTGGTGAAGGGCATATTGAAGAAGGATCAGCCGAGTGGTTCTTGTGGGAGAACAACTCCATTTGGCTCACTAACTTCACACACCATCAGGCTTCCAAGCAGCTCTCAAGGAAACTCAGTTTTCACACTCTATGCTTAGTGCCCTTTGTATGGCTAGGACTGAAATGAACCTGGTAGAGCATCCCACACAAACGAATGCTCCACATGCGGGTTTCACATGCCACCAACTCCACATTCACAGGCAACTTCAGCGCCACAGCCGTTTTCAGATAGCCCTCAATGCAAAGGCTCTAGACGCAAATATTGGTGTGAGAGCTAATTCAATCAAGGAAACACTGCATGTTGGTGAAGGGCATATTGAAGAAGGATCAGCCGAGTGGTTTTGTGGGAGAACAACTCCATTTGGCTCACTAACTTCACACACCATCAGGCTTCCAAGCAGCTCTCAAGGAAACTCAGTTTTCACACTCTATGCTTAGTGCCCTTTGTATGGCTAGGACTGAAATGAACCTGGTAGAGCATCCCACACAAACGAATGCTCCACATGCGGGTTTCACATGCCACCAACTCCACATTCACAGGCAACTTCAGCGCCACAGCCGTTTTCAGATAGCCCTCAATGCAAAGGATCTAGACGCAAATATTGGTGTGAGAGCTAATTCAATCAAGGAAACACTGCATGTTGGTGAAGGGCATATTGACGAAGGATCAGCCGAGTGGTTCTTGTGGGAGAACAACTCCATTTGGCTCACTAACTTCACACACCATCAGGCTTCCAAGCAGCTCTCAAGGAAACTCAGTTTTCACACTCTATGCTTAGTGCCCTTTGTATGGCTAGGACTGAAATAAACCTGGTAGAGCATCCCACACAAACGAATGCTCCACAAGCGGGTTTCACATGCCTCCAACTCCCACATTCACAGGCAACTTCAGCGCCACAGCCGTTTTCAGATAGCCCTCAATGCAAAGGCTCTAGACGCAAATATTGGTGTGAGAGCTAATTCAATCAAGGAAACACTGCATGTTGGTGAAGGGCATATTGAAGAAGGATCAGCCGAGTGGTTCTTGTGGGAGAACAACTCCATTTGGCTCACTAACTTCACAAACCATCAGGCTTCCAAGCAGCTCTCAAGGAAACTCAGTTTTCACACTCTATGCTTAGTGCCCTTTGTATGGCTAGGACTGAAATGAACCTGGTAGAGCATCCCACACAAACGAATGCTCCACATGCGGGTTTCACATGCCAACAACTCCACATTCACAGGCAACTTCAGCGCCACAGCCGTTTCAGATAGCCCTCAATGCAAAGGCTCTAGACGCAAATATTGGTGTGAGAGCTAATTCAATCAAGGAAACACTGCATGTTGGTGAAGGGCATATTGAAGAAGAATCAGCCGAGTGGTTCTTGTGGGAGAACAACTCCATTTGGCTCACTAACTTCACACACCATCAGGCTTCCAAGCAGCTCTCAAGGAAACTCAGTTTTCACACTCTATGCTTAGTGCCCTTTGAGTGCATTATCTAGGAATGAACCTGGTAGAGCATCCCACACAAACGAATGCTCCACATGCGGGTTTCACATGCCACCAACTCCACATTCACAGGCAACTTCAGCGCCACAGCCGTTTTCAGATAGCCCTCAATGCAAAGGCTCTAGACGCAAATATTGGTGTGAGAGCTAATTCAATCAAGGAAACACTGCATGTTGGTGAAGGGCATATTGAAGAAGGATCAGCCGAGTGGTTCTGTGTGGGAGAACAACTCCATTTGGCTCACTAACTTCACACACCATCAGGCTTCCAAGCAGCTCTCAAGGAAACTCAGTTTTCACACTCTATGCTTAGTGCCCTTTGTATGGCTAGGACTGAAATGAACCTGGTAGAGCATCCCACACAAACGAATGCTCCACATGCGGGTTTCACATGCCAACAACTCCACATTCACAGGCAACTTCAGCGCCACAGCCGTTTTCAGATAGCCCTCAATGCAAAGGCTCTAGACGCAAATATTGGTGTGAGAGCTAATTCAATCAAGGAAACACTGCATGTTGGTGAAGGGCATATTGAGGAAGGATCAGCCGAGTGGTTCTTGTGGGAGAACAACTCCATTTGGCTCACTAACTTCACACACCATCAGGCTTCCAAGCAGCTCTCAAGGAAACTCAGTTTTTCACACTCTATGCTTAGTGCCCTTTGTATGGCTAGGACTGAAATGAACCTGGTAGAGCATCCCACACAAACGAATGCTCCACATGCGGGTTTCACATGCCAACAACTCCACATTCACAGGCAACTTCAGCGCCACAGCCGTTTTCAGATAGCCCTCAATGCAAAGGCTCTAGACGCAAATATTGGTGTGAGAGCTAATTCAATCAAGGAAACACTGCATGTTGGTGAAGGGCATATTGAGGAAGGATCAGCCGAGTGGTTCTTGTGGGAGAACAACTCCATTTGGCTCACTAACTTCACACACCATCAGGCTTCCAAGCAGCTCTCAAGGAAACTCAGTTTTCACACTCTATGCTTAGTGCCCTTTGTATGGCTAGGACTGAAATGAACCTGGTAGAGCATCCCACACAAACGAATGCTCCACATGCGGGTTTCACATGCCAACAACTCCACATTCACAGGCAACTTCAGCGCCACAGCCGTTTTCAGATAGCTCTCAATGCAAAGGCTCTAGACGCAAATATTGGTGTGAGAGCTAATTCAATCAAGGAAACACTGCATGTTGGTGAAGGGCATATGAAGAAGGATCAGCCGAGTGGTTCTTGTGGAGAAACAACTCCATTTGGCTCACTAACTTCACACACCATCAGGCTTCCAAGCAGCTCTCAAGGAAACTCAGTTTTCACACTCTATGCTTAGTGCCCTTTGAGTGCACTATCTAGGAATGAACCTGGTAGAGCATCCCACACAAACGAATGCTCCACATGCGGGTTTCACATGCCACCAACTCCACATTCACAGGCAACTTCAGCGCCACAGCCGTTTTCAGATAGCCCTCAATGCAAAGGCTCTAGACGCAAATATTGGTGTGTGAGAGCTAATTCAATCAAGGAAACACTGCATGTTGGTGAAGGGCATATTGAAGAAGGATCAGCCGAGTGGTTCTTGTGGGAGAACAACTCCATTTGGCTCACTAACTTCACACACCATCAGGCTTCCAAGCAGCTCTCAAGGAAACTCAGTTTTCACACTCTATGCTTAGTGCCCTTTGTATGGCTAGGACTGAAATGAACCTGGTAGAGCATCCCACACAAACGAATGCTCCACATGCGGGTTTCACATGCCACCAACTCCACATTCACAGGCAACTTCAGCGCCACAGCCGTTTTCAGATAGCCCTCAATGCAAAGGCTCTAGACGCAAATATTGGTGTGAGAGCTAATTCAATCAAGGAAACACTGCATGTTGGTGAAGGGCATATTGAAGAAGGATCAGCCGAGTGGTTCTTGTGGGAGAACAACTCCATTTGGCTCACTAACTTCACACACCATCAGGCTTCCAAGCAGCTCTCAAGGAAACTCAGTTTTCACACTCTATGCTTAGTGCCCTTTGAGTGCATTATCTAGGAATGAACCTGGTAGAGCATCCCACACAAACGAATGCTCCACATGCGGTTTCACATGCCACCAACTCCACATTCACAGGCAACTTCAGCGCCACAGCCGTTTTCAGATAGCCCCTCAATGCAAAGGCTCTAGACGCAAATATTGGTGTGAGAGCTAATTCAATCAAGGAAACACTGCATGTTGGTGAAGGGCATATTGAAGAAGGATCAGCCGAGTGGTTCTTGTGGGAGAACAACTCCATTTGGCTCACTAACTTCACACACCATCAGGCTTCCAAGCAGCTCTCAAGGAAACTCAGTTTTCACACTCTATGCTTAGTGCCCCTTTGTATGGCTAGGACTGAAATGAACCTGGTAGAGCATCCCACACAAACGAATGCTCCACATGCGGGTTTCACATGCCACCAACTCCACATTGACAGGCAACTTCAGCGCCACAGCCGTTTTCAGATAGCCCTCAATGCAAAGGCTCTAGACGCAAATATTGGTGTGAGAGCTAATTCAATCAAGGAAACACTGCATGTTGGTGAAGGGCATATTGAAGAAGGATCAGCCGAGTGGTTCTTGTGGGAGAACAACTCCATTTGGCTCACTAACTTCACACACCATCAGGCTTCCAAGCAGCTCTCAAGGAACTCCGTTTTCACACTCTATGCTTAGTGTCCTTTGAGTGCATTATCTAGGAATGAACCTGGTAGAGCATCCCACACAAACGAATGCTCCACATGCGGGTTTCACATGCCACCAACTCCACATTCACAGGCAACTTCAGCGCCACAGCCGTTTTCAGATAGCCCTCAATGCAAAGGCTCTAGACGCAAATATTGGTGTGAGAGCTAATTCAATCAAGGAAACACTGCATGTTGGTGAAGGGCATATTGAGGAAGGATCAGCCGAGTGGTTCTTGTGGGAGAACAACTCCATTTGGCTCACTAACTTCACACACCATCAGGCTTCCAAGCAGCTCTCAAGGAAACTCAGTTTTCACACTCTATGCTTAGTGCCCTTTGTATGGCTAGGACTGAAATGAACCTGGTAGAGCATCCCACACAAACGAATGCTCCACATGCGGGTTTCACATGCCACCAACTCCACATTCACAGGCAACTTCAGCGCCACAGCCGTTTTCAGATAGCCCTCAATGCAAAGGCTCTAGACGCAAATATTGGTGTGAGAGCTAATTCAATCAAGGAAACACTGCATGTTGGTGAAGGGCATATTGAAGAAGGATCAGCCGAGTGGTTCTTGTGGGAGAACAACTCCATTTGGCTCACTAACTTCACACACCATCAGGCTTCCAAGCAGCTCTCAAGGAAACTCAGTTTTCACACTCTATGCTTAGTGCCCTTTGAGTGCATTATCTAGGAATGAACCTGGTAGAGCATCCCACACAAACGAATGCTCCACATGCGGGTTTCACATGCCACCAACTCCACATTCACAGGCAACTTCAGCGCCACAGCCGTTTTCAGATAGCCCTCAATGCAAAGGCTCTAGACGCAAATATTGGTGTGAGAGCTAATTCAATCAAGGAAACACTGCATGTTGGTGAAGGGCATATTGAAGAAGGATCAGCCGAGTGGTTCTTGTGGAGAACAACTCCATTTGGCTCACTAACTTCACACACCATCAGGCTTCCAAGCAGCTCTCAAGGAAACTCAGTTTTCACACTCTATGCTTAGTGCCCTTTGTATGGCTAGGACTGAAATGAACCTGGTAGAGCATCCCACACAAACGAATGCTCCACATGCGGGTTTCACATGCCACCAACTCCACATTCACAGGCAACTTCAGCGCCACAGCCGTTTTCAGATAGCCCTCAATGCAAAGGCTCTAGACGCAAATATTGGTGTGAGAGCTAATTCAATCAAGGAAACACTGCATGTTGGTGAAGGGCATATTGAAGAAGGATCAGCCGAGTGGTTCTTGTGGGAGAACAACTCCATTTGCTCACTAACTTCACCACACCATCAGGCTTCCAAGCAGCTCTCAAGGAAACTCAGTTTTCACACTCTATGCTTAGTGCCATTTGTATGGCTAGGACTGAAATGAACCTGTAGAGCATCCCACACAAACGAATGCTCCACATGCGGGTTTCACATGCCACCAACTCCACATTCACAGGCAACTTCAGCGCCACAGCCGTTTTCAGATAGCCCTCAATGCAAAGGCTCTAGACGCAAATATTGGTGTGAGAGCTAATTCAATCAAGGAAACACTGCATGTTGGTGAAGGGCATATTGAAGAAGGATCAGCCGAGTGGTTCTTGTGGGAGAACAACTCCATTTGGCTCACTAACTTCACACACCATCAGGCTTCCAAGCAGCTCTCAAGGAAACTCAGTTTTCACACTCTATGCTTAGTGCCCTTTGTATGGCTAGGACTGAAATGAACCTGCTAGAGCATCCCACACAAACGAATGCTCCACATGCGTGTTTCACATGCCACCAACTCCACATTCACAGGCAACTTCAGCGCCACAGCGTTTTCAGATACCCTCAATGCAAAGGCTCTAGACGCAAATATTGGTGTGAGAGCTAATTCAATCAAGGAAACACTGCATGTTGGTGAAGGGCATATTGAAGAAGGATCAGCCGAGTGGTTCTTGTGGGAGAACAACTCCATTTGGCTCACTAACTTCACACACCATCAGGCTTCCAAGCAGCTCTCAAGGAAACTCAGTTTTCACACTCTATGCTTAGTGCCCTTTGTATGGCTAGGACTGAAATGAACCTGGTAGAGCATCCCACACAAACGAATGCTCCACATGCGGGTTTCACATGCCACCAACTCCACATTCACAGGCAACTTCAGCGCCACAGCCGTTTTCAGATAGCCCTCAATGCAAAGGCTCTAGACGCAAATATTGGTGTGAGAGCTAATTCAATCAAGGAAACACTGCATGTTGGTGAAGGGCATATTGAAGAAGGATCAGCCGAGTGGTTCTTGTGGGAGAACAACTCCATTTGGCTCACTAACTTCACACACCATCAGCTTCCAAGCAGCTCTCAAGGAAACTCAGTTTTCACACTCTATGCTTAGTGTCCTTTGAGTGCATTATCTATGAATGATCCTGGTAGAGCATCCCACACAAACGAATGCTCCACATGCGGGTTTCACATGCCACCAACTCCACATTCACAGGCAACTTCAGCGCCACAGCCGTTTTCAGATAGCCCTCAATGCAAACGCTCTAGACGCAAATATTGGTGTGAGAGCTAATTCAATCAAGGAAACACTGCATGTTGGTGAAGGGCATATTGAGGAAGGATCAGCCGAGTGGTTCTTGTGGGAGAACAACTCCATTTGGCTCACTAACTTCACACACCATCAGGCTTCCAAGCAGCTCTCAAGGAAACTCAGTTTTCACACTCTATGCTTAGTGCCCTTTGTATGGCTAGGACTGAAATGAACCTGGTAGAGCATCCCAAACAAACGAATGCTCCACATGCGGGTTTCACATGCCACCAACTCCACATTCACAGGCAACTTCAGCGCCACAGCCATTTTCAGATAGCTCTCAATGCAAAGGCTCTAGACGAAAATATTGGTGTGAGAGCTAATTCAATCAAGGAAACACTGCATGTTGGTGAAGGACATATTGAAGAAGGATCAGCCGAGTGGTTCTTGTGGGAGAACAACTCCATTTGGCTCATTAACTTCACACACCATCAGGCTTCCAAGCAGCTCTCAAGGAAACTCAGTTTTCACACTCTATGCTTAGTGCCCTTTGAGTGCATTATCTAGGAATGATCCTGATAGAGCATCCCACATAAACGAATGCTCCACATGCGGGTTTCACATGCCACCAACTCCACATTCACAGGCAACTTCAGCGCCACAGCCGTTTTCAGATAGCCCTCAATGCAAAGGCTCTAGATGCAAATATTGGTGTGAGAGCTAATTCAATCAAGGAAACACTGCATGTTGGTGAAGGGCATATTGAAGAAGGATCAGCCGAGTGGTTCTTGTGGGAGAACAACTCCATTTGGCTCACTAACTTCACACACCATCAGGCTTCCAAGCAGCTCTCAAGGAAACTCAGTTTTCACACTCTATGCTTAGTGCCCTTTGTATGGCTAGGACTGAAATGAACCTGGTAGAGCATCCCACACAAACGAATGCTCCACATGCGGGTTTCACATGCCACCAACTCCACATTCACAGGCAACTTCAGCGCCACAGCCGTTTTCAGATAGCCCTCAATGCAAAGGCTCTAGACGCAAATATTGGTGTGAGAGCTAATTCAATCAAGGAAACACTGCATGTTGGTGAAGGGCATATTGAAGAAGGATCAGCCGAGTGGTTCTTGTGGGAGAACAACTCCATTTGGCTCACTAACTTCACACACCATCAGGCTTCCAAGCAGCTCTCAAGGAAACTCAGTTTTCACACTCTAGCTTCGTGCCCTTTGTATGGCTAGGACTGAAATGAACCTGGTAGAGCATCCCACACAAACGAATGCTCCACATGCGGGTTTCACATGCCACCAACTCCACATTTACAGGCAACTTCAGCGCCACAGCCGTTTTCAGATAGCCCTCAATGCAAAGGCTCTAGACGCAAATATTGGTGTGAGAGCTAATTCAATCAAGGAAACACTGCATGTTGGTGAAGGGCATATTGAAGAAGGATCAGCCGAGTGGTTCTTGTGGGAGAACAACTCCATTTGGCTCACTAACTTCACACACCATCAGGCTTCCAAGCAGCTCTCAAGGAAACTCAGTTTTCACACTCTATGCTTAGTGTCCTTTGAGTGCATTATCTAGGAATGAACCTGGTAGAGCATCCCACACAAACGAATGCTCCACATGCGGGTTTCACATGCCACCAACTCCACATTCACAGGCAACTTCAGCGCCACAGCCGTTTTCAGATAGCCCTCAATGCAAAGGCTCTAGACGCAAATATTGGTGTGAGAGCTAATTCAATCAAGGAAACACTGCATGTTGGTGAAGGGCATATTGAGGAAGGATCAGCCGAGTGGTTCTTGTGGGAGAACAACTCCATTTGGCTCACTAACTTCACACACCATCAGGCTTCCAAGCAGCTCTCAAGGAAACTCAGTTTTCACACTCTATGCTTAGTGCCCTTTGTATGGCTAGGACTGAAATGAACCTGGTAGAGCATCCCAAACAAACGAATGCTCCACATGCGGGTTTCACATGCCACCAACTCCACATTCACAGGCAACTTCAGCGCCACAGCCGTTTTCAGATAGCTCTCAATGCAAAGGCTCTAGACGAAAATATTGGTGTGAGAGCTAATTCAATCAAGGAAACACTGCATGTTGGTGAAGGACATATTGAAGAAGGATCAGCCGAGTGGTTCTTGTGGGAGAACAACTCCATTTGGCTCTCTAACTTCACACACCATCAGGTTTCCAAGCAGCTCTCAAGGAAACTCAGTTTTCACACTCTATGCTTAGTGCCCTTTGAGTGCATTATCTAGGAATGAACCTGGTAGAGCATCCCACACAAACGAATGCTCCACATGCGGGTTTCACATGCCACCAACTCCACATTCACAGGCAACTTCAGCGCCACAGCCGTTTTCAGATAGCCCTCAATGCAAAGGCTCTAGACGCAAATATTGGTGTGAGAGCTAATTCAATCAAGGAAACACTGCATGTTAGTGAAGGGCATATTGAAGAAGGATCAGCCGAGTGGTTCTTGTGGGAGAACAACTCCATTTGGCTCACTAACTTCACACACCATCAGGCTTCCAAGCAGCTCTCAAGGAAACTCAGTTTTCACACTCTATGCTTAGTGCCCTTTGAGTGCATTATCTAGGAATGAACCTGGTAGAGCATCCCACACAAACGAATGCTCCACATGCGGGTTTCACATGCCAACAACTCCACATTCACAGGCAACTTCAGCGCCACAGCCGTTTTCAGATAGCCCTCAATGCAAAGGCTCTAGACGCAAATATTGGTGTGAGAGCTAATTCAATCAAGGAAACACTGCATGTTGGTGAAGGGCATATTGAAGAAGGATCAGCCGAGTGGTTCTTGTGGGAGAACAACTCCATTTGGCTCACTAACTTCACACACCATCAGGCTTCCAAGCAGCTCTCAAGGAAACTCAGTTTTCACACTCTATGCTTAGTGCCCTTTGTATGGCTAGGACTGAAATGAACCTGGTAGAGCATCCCACACAAACGAATGCTCCACATGCGGGTTTCACATGCCACCAACTCCACATTCACAGGCAACTTCAGCGCCACAGCCGTTTTCAGATAGCCCTCAATGCAAAGGCTCTAGACGCAAATATTGGTGTGAGAGCTAATTCAATCAAGGAAACACTGCATGTTGGTGAAGGGCATATTGAAGAAGGATCAGCCGAGTGGTTCTTGTGGGAGAACAACTCCATTTGGCTCACTAACTTCACACACCATCAGGCTTCCAAGCAGCTCTCAAGGAAACTCAGTTTTCACACTCTATGCTTAGTGCCCTTTGTATGGCTAGGACTGAAATGAACCTGGTAGAGCATCCCACACAAACGAATGCTCCACATGCGGGTTTCACATGCCACCAACTCCACATTCACAGGCAACTTCAGCGCCACAGCCGTTTTCAGATAGCCCTCAATGCAAAGGCTCTAGACGCAAATATTGGTGTGAGAGCTAATTCAATCAAGGAAACACTGCATGTTGGTGAAGGGCATATTGAAGAAGGATCAGCCGAGTGGTTCTTGTGGGAGAACAACTCCATTTGGCTCACTAACTTCACACACCATCAGGCTTCCAAGCAGCTCTCAAGGAAACTCAGTTTTCACACTCTATGCTTAGTGCCCTTTGAGTGCATTATCTAGGAATGAACCTGGTAGAGCATCCCACACAAACGAATGCTCCACATGCGGATTTCACATGCCACCAACTCCACACTCACAGGCAACTTCAGCGCCACAGCCGTTTTCAGATAGCCCTCAATGCAAAGGCTCTAGACGCAAATATTGGTGTGAGAGCTAATTCAATCAAGGAAACACTGCATGTTGGTGAAGGGCATATTGAAGAAGGATCAGCCGAGTGGTTCTTGTGGGAGAACAACTCCATTTGGCACACTAAATTCACACACCATCAGGCTTCGAAGCAGCTCTCAAGGAAACTCAGTTTTCACACTCTATGCTTAGTGCAATTTTAGTGCATTATCTAGGAATGAACCTGGTAGAGCATCCCACACAAACGAATGCTCCACATGCGGGTTTCACATGCCACCAACTCCACATTCACAGGCAACTTCAGCGCCACAGCCGTTTTCAGATAGCCCTCAATGCAAAGGCTCTAGACGCAAATATTTGTGTGAGAGCTAATTCAATCAAGGAAACACTGCATGTTGGTGAAGGGCATATTGAAGAAGGATCAGCCGAGTGGTTCTTGTGGGAGAACAACTCCATTTGGCTCACTAACTTCACACACAATCAGGCTTCCAAGCAGCTCTCAAGGAAACTCAGTTTTCACACTCTATGCTTAGTGCCCTTTGTATGGCTAGGACTGAAATGAACCTGGTAGAGCATCCCACACAAACGAATGCTCCACATGCGGGTTTCACATGCCACCAACTCCACATTCACAGGCAACTTCAGCGCCACAGCCGTTTTCAGATAGCCCTCAATGCAAAGGCTCTAGACGCAAATATTGGTGTGAGAGCTAATTCAATCAAGGAAACACTGCATGTTGGTGAAGGGCATATTGAAGAAGGATCAGCCGAGTGGTTCTTGTGGGAGAACAACTCCATTTGGCTCACTAACTTCACACACCATCAGGCTTCCAAGCAGCTCTCAAGGAAACTCAGTTTTCACACTCTATGCTTAGTGCCCTTTGAGTGCATTATCTAGGAATGATCCTGATAGAGCATCCCACATAAACGAATGCTCCACATGCGGGTTTCACATGCCACCAACTCCACATTCACAGGCAACTTCAGCGCCACAGCCGTTTTCAGATAGCCCTCAATGCAAAGGCTCTAGATGCAAATATTGGTGTGAGAGCTAATTCAATCAAGGAAACACTGCATGTTGGTGAAGGGCATATTGAAGAAGGATCAGCCAAGTGGTTCTTGTGGGAGAACAACTCCATTTGGCTCACTAACTTCACACACCATCAGGCTTCCAAGCAGCTCTCAAGGATACTCAGTTTTCACACTCTATGCTTAGTGCCCTTTGTATGGCTAGGACTGAAATGAACCTGGTAGAGCATCCCACACAAACGAATGCTCCACATGCGGGTTTCACATGCCACCAACTCCACATTCACAGGCAACTTCAGCGCCACAGCCGTTTTCAGATAGCCCTCAATGCAAAGGCTCCAGACGCAAATATTGGTGTGAGAGCTAATTCAATCAAGGAAACACTGCATGTTGGTGAAGGGCATATTGAAGAAGGATCAGCCGAGTGGTTCTTGTGGGAGAACAACTCCATTTGGCTCACTAACTTCACACACCATCAGGCTTCCAAGCAGCTCTCAAGGAAACTCAGTTTTCACACTCTATGCTTAGTGCCCATTGAGTGCATTATCTAGGAATGATCCTGATAGAGCATCCCACATAAACGAATGCTCCACATGCGGGTTTCACATGCCACCAACTCCACATTCACAGGCAACTTCAGCGCCACAGCCGTTTTCAGATAGCCCTCAATGCAAAGGCTCTAGATGCAAATATTGGTGTGAGAGCTAATTCAATCAAGGAAACACTGCATGTTGGTGAAGGGCATATTGAAGAAGGATCAGCCAAGTGGTTCTTGTGGGAGAACAACTCCATTTGGCTCACTAACTTCACACACCATCAGGCTTCCAAGCAGCTCTCAAGGAAACTCAGTTTTCACACTCTATGCTTAGTGCCCTTTGTATGGCTAGGACTGAAATGAACCTGGTAGAGCATCCCACACAAACGAATGCTCCACATGCGGGTTTCACATGCCACCAACTCCACATTCACAGATAACTTCAGCGCCACAGCCGTTTTCAGATAGCCCTCAATGCAAAGGCTCTAGACGCAAATATTGGTGTGAGAGCTAATTCAATCAAGGAAACACTGCATGTTGGTGAAGGGCATATTGAAGAAGGATCAGCCGAGTGGTTCTTGTGGGAGAACAACTCCATTTGGCTCACTAACTTCACACACCATCAGGCTTCCAAGCAGCTCTCAAGGAAACTCAGTTTTCACACTCTATGCTTAGTGCCCTTTGAGTGCATTATCTAGGAATGAACCTGGTAGAGCATCCCACACAAACGAATGCTCCACATGCGGGTTTCACATGCCACCAACTCCACATTCACAGGCAACTTCAGCGCCACAGCCGTTTTCAGATAGCCCTCAATGCAAAGGCTCTAGACGCAAATATTGGTGTGAGAGCTAATTCAATCAAGGAAACACTGCATGTTGGTGAAGGGCATATTGAAGAAGGATCAGCCGAGTGGTTCTTGTGGGAGAACAACTCCATTTGGCTCACTAACTTCACACACCATCAGGCTTCCAAGCAGCTCTCAAGGAAACTCAGTTTTCACACTCTATGCTTAGTGCCCTTTGTATGGCTAGGACTGAAATGAACCTGGTAGAGCATCCCACACAAACGAATGCTCCACATGCGGGTTTCACATGCCACCAACTCCACATTTACAGGCAACTTCAGCGCCACAGCCGTTTTCAGATAGCCCTCAATGCAAAGGCTCTAGACGCAAATATTGGTGTGAGAGCTAATTCAATCAAGGAAACACTGCATGTTGGTGAAGGGCATATTGAGGAAGGATCAGCCGAGTGGTTCTTGTGGGAGAACAACTCCATTTGGCTCACTAACTTCACACACCATCAGGCTTCCAAGCAGCTCTCAAGGAAACTCAGTTTTCACACTCTATGCTTAGTGCCTTTTGAGTGCATTATCTAGGAATGAACCTGGTAGAGCATCCCACACAAACGAATGCTCCACATGCGGGTTTCACATGCCACCAACTCCACATTCACAGGCAACTTCAGCGCCACAGCCGTTTTCAGATAGCCCTCAATGCAAAGGCTCTAGACGCAAATATTGGTGTGAGAGCTAATTCAATCAAGGAAACACTGCATGTTGGTGAAGGGCATATTGAAGAAGGATCAGCCGAGTGGTTTTTGTGGGAGAACAACTCCATTTGGCTCACTAACTTCACACACCATCAGGCTTCCAAGCAGCTCTCAAGGAAACTCAGTTTTCACACTCTATGCTTAGTGCCCTTTGAGTTCATTATCTAGGAATGAACCTGGTAGAGCATCCCACACAAACGAATGCTCCACATGCGGGTTTCACATGCCACCAACTCCACATTCACAGGCAACTTCAGCGCCACAGCCGTTTTCAGATAGCCCTCAATGCAAAGGCTCTAGACGCAAATATTGGTGTGAGAGCTAATTCAATCAAGGAAACACTGCATGTTGGTGAAGGGCATATTGAAGAAGGATCAGCCGAGTGGTTCTTGTGGGAGAACAACTCCATTTGGCTCACTAACTTCACACACCATCAGGCTTCCAAGCAGCTCTCAAGGAAACTCAGTTTTCACACTCTATGCTTAGTGCCCTTTGAGTGCATTATCTAGGAATGAACCTGGTAGAGCATCCCACACAAACGAATGCTCCACATGCGGGTTTCACATGCCACCAACTCCACATTCACAGGCAACTTCAGCGCCACAGCCGTTTTCAGATAGCCCTCAATGCAAAGGCTCTAGACGCAAATATTGGTGTGAGAGCTAATTCAATCAAGGAAACACTGCATGTTGGTGAAGGGCATATTGAAGAAGGATCAGCCGAGTGGTTCTTGTGGGAGAACAACTCCATTTGGCTCACTAACTTCACACACCATCAGGCTTCCAAGCAGCTCTCAAGGAAACTCAGTTTTCACACTCTATGCTTAGTGCCCTTTGAGTGCATTATCTAGGAATGAACCTGGTAGAGCATCCCACACAAACGAATGCTCCACATGCGGGTTTCACATGCCACCAACTCCACATTCACAGGCAACTTCAGCGCCACATCCGTTTTCAGATAGCCCTCAATGCAAAGGCTCTAGACGCAAATATTGGTGTGAGAGCTAATTCAATCAAGGAAACACTGCATGTTGGTGAAGGGCATATTGAAGAAGGATCAGCCGAGTGGTTCTTGTGGGAGAACAACTCCATTTGGCTCACTAACTTCACACACCATCAGGCTTCCAAGCAGCTCTCAAGGAAACTCAGTTTTCACACTCTATGCTTAGTGCCCTTTGAGTGCATTATCTAGGAATGAACCTGGTAGAGCATCCCACACAAACGAATGCTCCACATGCGGGTTTCACATGCCACCAACTCCACATTCACAGGCAACTTCAGCGCCACAGCCGTTTTCAGATAGCCCTCAATGCAAAGGCTCTAGACGCAAATATTGGTGTGAGAGCTAATTCAATCAAGGAAACACTGCATGTTGGTGAAGGGCATATTGAAGAAGGATCAGCCGAGTGGTTCTTGTGGGAGAACAACTCCATTTGGCTCACTAACTTCACACACCATCAGGCTTCCAAGCAGCTCTCAAGGAAACTCAGTTTTCACACTCTATGCTTAGTGCCCTTTGTATGGCTAGGACTGAAATGAACCTGGTAGAGCATCCCACACAAACGAATGCTCCACATGCGGGTTTCACATGCCACCAACTCCACATTCACAGGCAACTTCAGCGCCACAGCCGTTTTCAGATAGCCCTCAATGCAAAGGCTCTAGACGCAAATATTGGTGTGAGAGCTAATTCAATCAAGGAAACACTGCATGTTGGTGAAGGGCATATTGAAGAAGGATCAGCCGAGTGGTTCTTGTGGGAGAACAACTCCATTTGGCTCACTAACTTCACACACCATCAGGCTTCCAAGCAGCTCTCAAGGAAACTCAGTTTTCACACTCTATGCTTAGTGCCCTTTGTATGGCTAGGACTGAAATGAACCTGGTAGAGCATCCCACACAAACGAATGCTCCACATGCGGGTTTCACATGCCACCAACTCCACATTTACAGGCAACTTCAGCGCCACAGCCGTTTTCAGATAGCCCTCAATGCAAAGGCTCTAGACGCAAATATTGGTGTGAGAGCTAATTCAATCAAGGAAACACTGCATGTTGGTGAAGGGCATATTGAGGAAGGATCAGCCGAGTGGTTCTTGTGGGAGAACAACTCCATTTGGCTCACTAACTTCACACACCATCAGGCTTCCAAGCAGCTCTCAAGGAAACTCAGTTTTCACACTCTATGCTTAGTGCCTTTTGAGTGCATTATCTAGGAATGAACCTGGTAGAGCATCCCACACAAACGAATGCTCCACATGCGGGTTTCACATGCCACCAACTCCACATTCACAGGCAACTTCAGCGCCACAGCCGTTTTCAGATAGCCCTCAATGCAAAGGCTCTAGACGCAAATATTGGTGTGAGAGCTAATTCAATCAAGGAAACACTGCATGTTGGTGAAGGGCATATTGAAGAAGGATCAGCCGAGTGGTTTTTGTGGGAGAACAACTCCATTTGGCTCACTAACTTCACACACCATCAGGCTTCCAAGCAGCTCTCAAGGAAACTCAGTTTTCACACTCTATGCTTAGTGCCCTTTGAGTTCATTATCTAGGAATGAACCTGGTAGAGCATCCCACACAAACGAATGCTCCACATGCGGGTTTCACATGCCACCAACTCCACATTCACAGGCAACTTCAGCGCCACAGCCGTTTTCAGATAGCCCTCAATGCAAAGGCTCTAGACGCAAATATTGGTGTGAGAGCTAATTCAATCAAGGAAACACTGCATGTTGGTGAAGGGCATATTGAAGAAGGATCAGCCGAGTGGTTCTTGTGGGAGAACAACTCCATTTGGCTCACTAACTTCACACACCATCAGGCTTCCAAGCAGCTCTCAAGGAAACTCAGTTTTCACACTCTATGCTTAGTGCCCTTTGAGTGCATTATCTAGGAATGAACCTGGTAGAGCATCCCACACAAACGAATGCTCCACATGCGGGTTTCACATGCCACCAACTCCACATTCACAGGCAACTTCAGCGCCACAGCCGTTTTCAGATAGCCCTCAATGCAAAGGCTCTAGACGCAAATATTGGTGTGAGAGCTAATTCAATCAAGGAAACACTGCATGTTGGTGAAGGGCATATTGAAGAAGGATCAGCCGAGTGGTTCTTGTGGGAGAACAACTCCATTTGGCTCACTAACTTCACACACCATCAGGCTTCCAAGCAGCTCTCAAGGAAACTCAGTTTTCACACTCTATGCTTAGTGCCCTTTGAGTGCATTATCTAGGAATGAACCTGGTAGAGCATCCCACACAAACGAATGCTCCACATGCGGGTTTCACATGCCACCAACTCCACATTCACAGGCAACTTCAGCGCCACATCCGTTTTCAGATAGCCCTCAATGCAAAGGCTCTAGACGCAAATATTGGTGTGAGAGCTAATTCAATCAAGGAAACACTGCATGTTGGTGAAGGGCATATTGAAGAAGGATCAGCCGAGTGGTTCTTGTGGGAGAACAACTCCATTTGGCTCACTAACTTCACACACCATCAGGCTTCCAAGCAGCTCTCAAGGAAACTCAGTTTTCACACTCTATGCTTAGTGCCCTTTGAGTGCATTATCTAGGAATGAACCTGGTAGAGCATCCCACACAAACGAATGCTCCACATGCGGGTTTCACATGCCACCAACTCCACATTCACAGGCAACTTCAGCGCCACAGCCGTTTTCAGATAGCCCTCAATGCAAAGGCTCTAGACGCAAATATTGGTGTGAGAGCTAATTCAATCAAGGAAACACTGCATGTTGGTGAAGGGCATATTGAAGAAGGATCAGCCGAGTGGTTCTTGTGGGAGAACAACTCCATTTGGCTCACTAACTTCACACACCATCAGGCTTCCAAGCAGCTCTCAAGGAAACTCAGTTTTCACACTCTATGCTTAGTGCCCTTTGTATGGCTAGGACTGAAATGAACCTGGTAGAGCATCCCACACAAACGAATGCTCCACATGCGGGTTTCACATGCCACCAACTCCACATTCACAGGCAACCTCAGCGCCACAGCCGTTTTCAGATAGCCCTCAATGCAAAGGCTCTAGACGCAAATATTGGTGTGAGAGCTAATTCAATCAAGGAAACACTGCATGTTGGTGAAGGGCATATTGAAGAAGGATCAGCCGAGTGGTTCTTGTGGGAGAACAACTCCATTTGGCTCACTAACTTCACACACCATCAGGCTTCCAAGCAGCTCTCAAGGAAACTCAGTTTTCACACTCTATGCTTAGTGCCCTTTGTATGGCTAGGACTGAAATGAACCTGGTAGAGCATCCCACACAAACGAATGCTCCACATGCGGGTTTCACATGCCACCAACTCCACATTTACAGGCAACTTCAGCGCCACAGCCGTTTTCAGATAGCCCTCAATGCAAAGGCTCTAGACGCAAATATTGGTGTGAGAGCTAATTCAATCAAGGAAACACTGCATGTTGGTGAAGGGCATATTGAAGAAGGATCAGCCGAGTGGTTCTTGTGGGAGAACAACTCCATTTGGCTCACTAACTTCACACACCATCAGGCTTCCAAGCAGCTCTCAAGGAAACTCAGTTTTCACACTCTATGCTTAGTGCCCTTTGTATGGCTAGGACTGAAATGAACCTGGTAGAGCATCCCACACAAACGAATGCTCCACATGCGGGTTTCACATGCCACCAACTCCACATTCACAGGCAACTTCAGCGCCACAGCCGTTTTCAGATAGCCCTCAATGCAAAGGCTCTAGACGCAAATATTGGTGTGAGAGCTAATTCAATCAAGGAAACACTGCATGTTGGTGAAGGGCATATTGAAGAAGGATCAGCCGAGTGGTTCTTGTGGGAGAACAACTCCATTTGGCTCACTAACTTCACACACCATCAGGCTTCCAAGCAGCTCTCAAGGAAACTCAGTTTTCACACTCTATGCTTAGTGCCCTTTGAGTGCATTATCTAGGAATGAACCTGGTAGAGCATCCCACACAAACGAATGCTCCACATGCGGATTTCACATGCCACCAACTCCACACTCACAGGCAACTTCAGCGCCACAGCCGTTTTCAGATAGCCCTCAATGCAAAGGCTCTAGACGCAAATATTGGTGTGAGAGCTAATTCAATCAAGGAAACACTGCATGTTGGTGAAGGGCATATTGAAGAAGGATCAGCCGAGTGGTTCTTGTGGGAGAACAACTCCATTTGGCACACTAAATTCACACACCATCAGGCTTCGAAGCAGCTCTCAAGGAAACTCAGTTTTCACACTCTATGCTTAGTGCAATTTTAGTGCATTATCTAGGAATGAACCTGGTAGAGCATCCCACACAAACGAATGCTCCACATGCGGGTTTCACATGCCACCAACTCCACATTCACAGGCAACTTCAGCGCCACAGCCGTTTTCAGATAGCCCTCAATGCAAAGGCTCTAGACGCAAATATTTGTGTGAGAGCTAATTCAATCAAGGAAACACTGCATGTTGGTGAAGGGCATATTGAAGAAGGATCAGCCGAGTGGTTCTTGTGGGAGAACAACTCCATTTGGCTCACTAACTTCACACACAATCAGGCTTCCAAGCAGCTCTCAAGGAAACTCAGTTTTCACACTCTATGCTTAGTGCCCTTTGTATGGCTAGGACTGAAATGAACCTGGTAGAGCATCCCACACAAACGAATGCTCCACATGCGGGTTTCACATGCCACCAACTCCACATTCACAGGCAACTTCAGCGCCACAGCCGTTTTCAGATAGCCCTCAATGCAAAGGCTCTAGACGCAAATATTGGTGTGAGAGCTAATTCAATCAAGGAAACACTGCATGTTGGTGAAGGGCATATTGAAGAAGGATCAGCCGAGTGGTTCTTGTGGGAGAACAACTCCATTTGGCTCACTAACTTCACACACCATCAGGCTTCCAAGCAGCTCTCAAGGAAACTCAGTTTTCACACTCTATGCTTAGTGCCCTTTGAGTGCATTATCTAGGAATGATCCTGATAGAGCATCCCACATAAACGAATGCTCCACATGCGGGTTTCACATGCCACCAACTCCACATTCACAGGCAACTTCAGCGCCACAGCCGTTTTCAGATAGCCCTCAATGCAAAGGCTCTAGATGCAAATATTGGTGTGAGAGCTAATTCAATCAAGGAAACACTGCATGTTGGTGAAGGGCATATTGAAGAAGGATCAGCCAAGTGGTTCTTGTGGGAGAACAACTCCATTTGGCTCACTAACTTCACACACCATCAGGCTTCCAAGCAGCTCTCAAGGATACTCAGTTTTCACACTCTATGCTTAGTGCCCTTTGTATGGCTAGGACTGAAATGAACCTGGTAGAGCATCCCACACAAACGAATGCTCCACATGCGGGTTTCACATGCCACCAACTCCACATTCACAGGCAACTTCAGCGCCACAGCCGTTTTCAGATAGCCCTCAATGCAAAGGCTCCAGACGCAAATATTGGTGTGAGAGCTAATTCAATCAAGGAAACACAGCATGTTGGTGAAGGGCATATTGAAGAAGGATCAGCCGAGTGGTTCTTGTGGGAGAACAACTCCATTTGGCTCACTAACTTCACACACCATCAGGCTTCCAAGCAGCTCTCAAGGAAACTCAGTTTTCACACTCTATGCTTAGTGCCCATTGAGTGCATTATCTAGGAATGATCCTGATAGAGCATCCCACACAAACGAAAGCTCCACATGCGGGTTTCACATGCCACCAACTCCACATTCACAGGCAACTTCAGCGCCACAGCCGTTTTCAGATAGCCCTCAATGCAAAGGCTCTAGATGCAAATATTGGTGTGAGAGCTAATTCAATCAAGGAAACACTGCATGTTGGTGAAGGGCATATTGAAGAAGGATCAGCCGAGTGGTTCTTGTGGGAGAACAACTCCATTTGGCTCACTAACTTCACACACCATCAGGCTTCCAAGCAGCTCTCAAGGAAACTCAGTTTTCACACTCTATGCTTAGTGCCCTTTGTATGGCTAGGACTGAAATGAACCTGGTAGAGCATCCCACACAAACGAATGCTCCACATGCGGGTTTCACATGCCACCAACTCCACATTCACAGATAACTTCAGCGCCACAGCCGTTTTCAGATAGCCCTCAATGCAAAGGCTCTAGACGCAAATATTGGTGTGAGAGCTAATTCAATCAAGGAAACACTGCATGTTGGTGAAGGGCATATTGAAGAAGGATCAGCCGAGTGGTTCTTGTGGGAGAACAACTCCATTTGGCTCACTAACTTCACACACCATCAGGCTTCCAAGCAGCTCTCAAGGAAACTCAGTTTTCACACTCTATGCTTAGTGCCCTTTGAGTGCATTATCTAGGAATGAACCTGGTAGAGCATCCCACACAAACGAATGCTCCACATGCGGGTTTCACATGCCACCAACTCCACATTGACAGGCAACTTCAGCGCCACAGCCGTTTTCAGATAGCCCTCAATGCAAAGGCTCTAGACGCAAATATTGGTGTGAGAGCTAATTCAATCAAGGAAACACTGCATGTTGGTGAAGGGCATATTGAAGAAGGATCAGCCGAGTGGTTATTGTGGGAGAACAACTCCATTTGGCTCACTAACTTCACACACCATCAGGCTTCCAAGCAGCTCTCAAGGAAACTCAGTTTTCACACTCTATGCTTAGTGCCCTTTGTATGGCTAGGACTGAAATGAACCTGGTAGAGCATCCCACACAAACGAATGCTCCACATGCGGGTTTCACATGCCACCAACTCCACATTTACAGGCAACTTCAGCGCCACAGCCGTTTTCAGATAGCCCTCAATGCAAAGGCTCTAGACGCAAATATTGGTGTGAGAGCTAATTCAATCAAGGAAACACTGCATGTTGGTGAAGGGCATATTGAGGAAGGATCAGCCGAGTGGTTCTTGTGGGAGAACAACTCCATTTGGCTCACTAACTTCACACACCATCAGGCTTCCAAGCAGCTCTCAAGGAAACTCAGTTTTCACACTCTATGCTTAGTGCCTTTTGAGTGCATTATCTAGGAATGAACCTGGTAGAGCATCCCACACAAACGAATGCTCCACATGCGGGTTTCACATGCCACCAACTCCACATTCACAGGCAACTTCAGCGCCACAGCCGTTTTCAGATAGCCCTCAATGCAAAGGCTCTAGACGCAAATATTGGTGTGAGAGCTAATTCAATCAAGGAAACACTGCATGTTGGTGAAGGGCATATTGAAGAAGGATCAGCCGAGTGGTTTTTGTGGGAGAACAACTCCATTTGGCTCACTAACTTCACACACCATCAGGCTTCCAAGCAGCTCTCAAGGAAACTCAGTTTTCACACTCTATGCTTAGTGCCCTTTGAGTTCATTATCTAGGAATGAACCTGGTAGAGCATCCCACACAAACGAATGCTCCACATGCGGGTTTCACATGCCACCAACTCCACATTCACAGGCAACTTCAGCGCCACAGCCGTTTTCAGATAGCCCTCAATGCAAAGGCTCTAGACGCAAATATTGGTGTGAGAGCTAATTCAATCAAGGAAACACTGCATGTTGGTGAAGGGCATATTGAAGAAGGATCAGCCGAGTGGTTCTTGTGGGAGAACAACTCCATTTGGCTCACTAACTTCACACACCATCAGGCTTCCAAGCAGCTCTCAAGGAAACTCAGTTTTCACACTCTATGCTTAGTGCCCTTTGAGTGCATTATCTAGGAATGAACCTGGTAGAGCATCCCACACAAACGAATGCTCCACATGCGGGTTTCACATGCCACCAACTCCACATTCACAGGCAACTTCAGCGCCACAGCCGTTTTCAGATAGCCCTCAATGCAAAGGCTCTAGACGCAAATATTGGTGTGAGAGCTAATTCAATCAAGGAAACACTGCATGTTGGTGAAGGGCATATTGAAGAAGGATCAGCCGAGTGGTTCTTGTGGGAGAACAACTCCATTTGGCTCACTAACTTCACACACCATCAGGCTTCCAAGCAGCTCTCAAGGAAACTCAGTTTTCACACTCTATGCTTAGTGCCCTTTGAGTGCATTATCTAGGAATGAACCTGGTAGAGCATCCCACAAAAACGAATGCTCCACATGCGGGTTTCACATGCCACCAACTCCACATTCACAGGCAACTTCAGCGCCACATCCGTTTTCAGATAGCCCTCAATGCAAAGGCTCTAGACGCAAATATTGGTGTGAGAGCTAATTCAATCAAGGAAACACTGCATGTTGGTGAAGGGCATATTGAAGAAGGATCAGCCGAGTGGTTCTTGTGGGAGAACAACTCCATTTGGCTCACTAACTTCACACACCATCAGGCTTCCAAGCAGCTCTCAAGGAAACTCAGTTTTCACACTCTATGCTTAGTGCCCTTTGAGTGCATTATCTAGGAATGAACCTGGTAGAGCATCCCACACAAACGAATGCTCCACATGCGGGTTTCACATGCCACCAACTCCACATTGACAGGCAACTTCAGCGCCACAGCCGTTTTCAGATAGCCCTCAATGCAAAGGCTCTAGACGCAAATATTGGTGTGAGAGCTAATTCAATCAAGGAAACACTGCATGTTGGTGAAGGGCATATTGAAGAAGGATCAGCCGAGTGGTTCTTGTGGGAGAACAACTCCATTTGGCTCACTAACTTCACACACCATCAGGCTTCCAAGCAGCTCTCAAGGAAACTCAGTTTTCACACTCTATGCTTAGTGCCCTTTGTATGGCTAGGACTGAAATGAACCTGGTAGAGCATCCCACACAAACGAATGCTCCACATGCGGGTTTCACATGCCACCAACTCCACATTCACAGGCAACTTCAGCGCCACAGCCGTTTTCAGATAGCCCTCAATGCAAAGGCTCTAGACGCAAATATTGGTGTGAGAGCTAATTCAATCAAGGAAACACTGCATGTTGGTGAAGGGCATATTGAAGAAGGATCAGCCGAGTGGTTCTTGTGGGAGAACAACTCCATTTGGCTCACTAACTTCACACACCATCAGGCTTCCAAGCAGCTCTCAAGGAAACTCAGTTTTCACACTCTATGCTTAGTGCCCTTTGTATGGCTAGGACTGAAATGAACCTGGTAGAGCATCCCACACAAACGAATGCTCCACATGCGGGTTTCACATGCCACCAACTCCACATTTACAGGCAACTTCAGCGCCACAGCCGTTTTCAGATAGCCCTCAATGCAAAGGCTCTAGACGCAAATATTGGTGTGAGAGCTAATTCAATCAAGGAAACACTGCATGTTGGTGAAGGGCATATTGAGGAAGGATCAGCCGAGTGGTTCTTGTGGGAGAACAACTCCATTTGGCTCACTAACTTCACACACCATCAGGCTTCCAAGCAGCTCTCAAGGAAACTCAGTTTTCACACTCTATGCTTAGTGCCTTTTGAGTGCATTATCTAGGAATGAACCTGGTAGAGCATCCCACACAAACGAATGCTCCACATGCGGGTTTCACATGCCACCAACTCCACATTCACAGGCAACTTCAGCGCCACAGCCGTTTTCAGATAGCCCTCAATGCAAAGGCTCTAGACGCAAATATTGGTGTGAGAGCTAATTCAATCAAGGAAACACTGCATGTTGGTGAAGGGCATATTGAAGAAGGATCAGCCGAGTGGTTTTTGTGGGAGAACAACTCCATTTGGCTCACTAACTTCACACACCATCAGGCTTCCAAGCAGCTCTCAAGGAAACTCAGTTTTCACACTCTATGCTTAGTGCCCTTTGAGTTCATTATCTAGGAATGAACCTGGTAGAGCATCCCACACAAACGAATGCTCCACATGCGGGTTTCACATGCCACCAACTCCACATTCACAGGCAACTTCAGCGCCACAGCCGTTTTCAGATAGCCCTCAATGCAAAGGCTCTAGACGCAAATATTGGTGTGAGAGCTAATTCAATCAAGGAAACACTGCATGTTGGTGAAGGGCATATTGAAGAAGGATCAGCCGAGTGGTTCTTGTGGGAGAACAACTCCATTTGGCTCACTAACTTCACACACCATCAGGCTTCCAAGCAGCTCTCAAGGAAACTCAGTTTTCACACTCTATGCTTAGTGCCCTTTGAGTGCATTATCTAGGAATGAACCTGGTAGAGCATCCCACACAAACGAATGCTCCACATGCGGGTTTCACATGCCACCAACTCCACATTCACAGGCAACTTCAGCGCCACAGCCGTTTTCAGATAGCCCTCAATGCAAAGGCTCTAGACGCAAATATTGGTGTGAGAGCTAATTCAATCAAGGAAACACTGCATGTTGGTGAAGGGCATATTGAAGAAGGATCAGCCGAGTGGTTCTTGTGGGAGAACAACTCCATTTGGCTCACTAACTTCACACACCATCAGGCTTCCAAGCAGCTCTCAAGGAAACTCAGTTTTCACACTCTATGCTTAGTGCCCTTTGAGTGCATTATCTAGGAATGAACCTGGTAGAGCATCCCACACAAACGAATGCTCCACATGCGGGTTTCACATGCCACCAACTCCACATTCACAGGCAACTTCAGCGCCACATCCGTTTTCAGATAGCCCTCAATGCAAAGGCTCTAGACGCAAATATTGGTGTGAGAGCTAATTCAATCAAGGAAACACTGCATGTTGGTGAAGGGCATATTGAAGAAGGATCAGCCGAGTGGTTCTTGTGGGAGAACAACTCCATTTGGCTCACTAACTTCACACACCATCAGGCTTCCAAGCAGCTCTCAAGGAAACTCAGTTTTCACACTCTATGCTTAGTGCCCTTTGAGTGCATTATCTAGGAATGAACCTGGTAGAGCATCCCACACAAACGAATGCTCCACATGCGGGTTTCACATGCCACCAACTCCACATTCACAGGCAACTTCAGCGCCACAGCCGTTTTCAGATAGCCCTCAATGCAAAGGCTCTAGACGCAAATATTGGTGTGAGAGCTAATTCAATCAAGGAAACACTGCATGTTGGTGAAGGGCATATTGAAGAAGGATCAGCCGAGTGGTTCTTGTGGGAGAACAACTCCATTTGGCTCACTAACTTCACACACCATCAGGCTTCCAAGCAGCTCTCAAGGAAACTCAGTTTTCACACTCTATGCTTAGTGCCCTTTGTATGGCTAGGACTGAAATGAACCTGGTAGAGCATCCCACACAAACGAATGCTCCACATGCGGGTTTCACATGCCACCAACTCCACATTCACAGGCAACCTCAGCGCCACAGCCGTTTTCAGATAGCCCTCAATGCAAAGGCTCTAGACGCAAATTATTGGTGTGAGAGCTAATTCAATCAAGGAAACACTGCATGTTGGTGAAGGGCATATTGAAGAAGGATCAGCCGAGTGGTTCTTGTGGGAGAACAACTCCATTTGGCTCACTAACTTCACACACCATCAGGCTTCCAAGCAGCTCTCAAGGAAACTCAGTTTTCACACTCTATGCTTAGTGCCCTTTGTATGGCTAGGACTGAAATGAACCTGGTAGAGCATCCCACACAAACGAAATGCTCCACATGCGGGTTTCACATGCCACCAACTCCACATTTACAGGCAACTTCAGCGCCACAGCCGTTTTCAGATAGCCCTCAATGCAAAGGCTCTAGACGCAAATATTGGTGTGAGAGCTAATTCAATCAAGGAAACACTGCATGTTGGTGAAGGGCATATTGAGGAAGGATCAGCCGAGTGGTTCTTGTGGGAGAACAACTCCATTTGGCTCACTAACTTCACACACCATCAGGCTTCCAAGCAGCTCTCAAGGAAACTCAGTTTTTCACACTCTATGCTTAGTGCCCTTTGAGTTCATTATCTAGGAATGAACCTGGTAAGAGCATCCCCACACAAACGAATGCTCCACATGCGGGTTTCACATGCCACCAACTCCACATTCACAGGCAACTTCAGCGCCACAGCCGTTTTCAGATAGCCCTCAATGCAAAGGCTCTAGACGCAAATATTGGTGTTAGAGCTAATTCAATCAAGGAAACACTGCATGTTGGTGAAGGGCATATTGAAGAAGGATCAGCCGAGTGGTTCTTGTGGGAGAACAACTCCATTTGGCTCACTAAACTTCACACACCATCAGGCTTCCAAGCAGCTCTCAAGGAAACTCAGTTTCACACTCTATGCTTAGTGCCCTTTGTATGGCTAGGACTGAAATGAACCTGGTAGAGCATCCCACACAAACGAATGCTCCACATGCGGGTTTCACATGCCACCAACTCCACTTTTACAGGCAACTTCAGCGCCACAGCCGTTTTCAGATAGCCCTCAATGCAAAGGCTCTAGACGCAAATATTGGCTGTGAGAGCTAATTCAATCAAGGAAACACTGCATGTTGGTGAAGGGCATATTGAAGAAGGATCAGCCGAGTGGTTCTTGTGGGAGAACAACTCCATTTGGCTCACTAACTTCACACACCATCAGGCTTCCAAGCAGCTCTCAAGGAAACTCAGTTTTCACACTCTATGCTTAGTGCCCTTTGTATGGCTAGGACTGAAATGAACCTGGTAGAGCATCCCACACAAACGAATGCTCCACAAGCGGGTTTCACATGCCACCAACTCCACATTCACAGGCAACTTCAGCGCCACAGCCGTTTTCAGATAGCCCTCAATGCAAAGGCTCTAGACGCAAATATTGGTGTGAGAGCTAATTCAATCAAGGAAACACTGCATGTTGGTGAAGGGCATATTGAAGAAGGATCAGCCGAGTGGTTCTTGTGGAGAACAACTCCATTTGGCTCACTAACTTCACACACCATCAGGCTTCCAAGCAGCTCTCAAGGAAACTCAGTTTTCACACTCTATGCTTAGTGCCCTTTGAGTGCATTATCTAGGAATGAACCTGGTAGAGCATCCCACACAAACGAATGCTCCATGCGGGTTTCACATGCCACCAACTCCACATTGACAGGCAACTTCAGCGCCACAGCCGTTTTCAGATAGCCCTCAATGCAAAGGCTCTAGACGCAAATATTGGTGTGAGAGCTAATTCAATCAAGGAAACACTGCATGTTGGTGAAGGGCATATTGAAGAAGGATCAGCCGAGTGGTTCTTGTGGGAGAACAACTCCATTTGGCTCACTAACTTCACACACCATCAGGCTTCCAAGCAGCTCTCAAGGAAACTCAGTTTTCACACTCTATGCTTAGTGCCTTTTGAGTGCATTATCTAGGAATGAACCTGGTAGAGCATCCCACACAAACGATGCTCCACATGCGGGTTTCACATGCCACCAACTCCACATTCACAGGCAACTTCAGCGCCACAGCCGTTTTCAGATAGCCCTCAATGCAAAGGCTCTAGACGCAAATATTGGTGTGAGAGCTAATTCAATCAAGGAAACACTGCATGTTGGTGAAGGGCATATTGAAGAAGGATCAGCCGAGTGGTTCTTGTGGGAGAACAACTCCATTTGGCTCACTAACTTCACACACCATCAGGCTTCCAAGCAGCTCTCAAGGAAACTCAGTTTTCACACTCTATGCTTAGTGCCCTTTGAGTTCATTATCTAGGAATGAACCTGGTAGAGCATCCCACACAAACGAATGCTCCACATGCGGGTTTCACATGCCACCAACTCCACATTCACAGGCAACTTCAGCGCCACAGCCGTTTTCAGATAGCCCTCAATGCAAAGGCTCTAGACGCAAATATTGGTGTGAGAGCTAATTCAATCAAGGAAACACTGCATGTTGGTGAAGGGCATATTGAAGAAGGATCAGTCGAGTGGTTCTTGTGGGAGAACAACTCCATTTGGCTCACTAACTTCACACACCATCAGGCTTCCAAGCAGCTCTCAAGGAAACTCAGTTTTCACACTCTATGCTTAGTGCCCTTTGAGTGCATTATCTAGGAATGA
Source organism: Ochotona princeps (assembly GCF_030435755.1). Lineage (NCBI taxonomy): Eukaryota > Metazoa > Chordata > Mammalia > Lagomorpha > Ochotonidae > Ochotona > Ochotona princeps. The sequence continues at coordinate 33,544 of NW_026697750.1, forward strand.
ACCTGGTAGAGCATCCCACACAAACGAATGCTCCACATGCGGGTTTCACATGCCACCAACTCCACATTCACAGGCAACTTCAGCGCCACAGCCGTTTTCAGATAGCCCTCAATGCAAAGGCTCTAGACGCAAATATTGGTGTGAGAGCTAATTCAATCAAGGAAACACTGCATGTTGGTGAAGGGCATATTGAAGAAGGATCAGCCGAGTGGTTCTTGTGGGAGAACAACTCCATTTGGCTCACTAACTTCACACACCATCAGGCTTCCAAGCAGCTCTCAAGGAAACTCAGTTTTCACACTCTATGCTTAGTGCCCTTTGAGTGCATTATCTAGGAATGAACCTGGTAGAGCATCCCACACAAACGAATGCTCCACATGCGGGTTTCACATGCCACCAACTCCACATTCACAGGCAACTTCAGCGCCACAGCCGTTTTCAGTTAGCCCTCAATGCAAAGGCTCTAGACGCAAATATTGGTGTGAGAGCTAATTCAATCAAGGAAACACTGCATGTTGGTGAAGGGCATATTGAAGAAGGATCAGCCGAGTGGTTCTTGTGGGAGAACAACTCCATTTGGCTCACTAACTTCACACACCATCAGGCTTCCAAGCAGCTCTCAAGGAAACTCAGTTTTCACACTCTATGCTTAGTGCCCTTTGAGTGCATTATCTAGGAATGAACCTGGTAGAGCATCCCACACAAACGAATGCTCCACATGCGGGTTTCACATGCCACCAACTCCACATTCACAGGCAACTTCAGCGCCACAGCCGTTTTCAGATAGCCCTCAATGCAAAGGCTCTAGACGCAAATATTGGTGTGAGAGCTAATTCAATCAAGGAAACACTGCATGTTGGTGAAGGGCATATTGAAGAAGGATCAGCCGAGTGGTTCTTGTGGGAGAACAACTCCATTTGGCTCACTAACTTCACACACCATCAGGCTTCCAAGCAGCTCTCAAGGAAACTCAGTTTTCACACTCTATGCTTAGTGCCCTTTGTATGGCTAGGACTGAAATGAACCTGGTAGAGCATCCCACACAAACGAATGCTCCACATGCGGGTTTCACATGCCACCAACTCCACATTCACAGGCAACCTCAGCGCCACAGCCGTTTTCAGATAGCCCTCAATGCAAAGGCTCTAGACGCAAATATTGGTGTGAGAGCTAATTCAATCAAGGAAACACTGCATGTTGGTGAAGGGCATATTGAAGAAGGATCAGCCGAGTGGTTCTTGTGGGAGAACAACTCCATTTGGCTCACTAACTTCACACACCATCAGGCTTCCAAGCAGCTCTCAAGGAAACTCAGTTTTCACACTCTATGCTTAGTGCCCTTTGTATGGCTAGGACTGAAATGAACCTGGTAGAGCATCCCACACAAACGAATGCTCCACATGCGGGTTTCACATGCCACCAACTCCACATTTACAGGCAACTTCAGCGCCACAGCCGTTTTCAGATAGCCCTCAATGCAAAGGCTCTAGACGCAAATATTGGTGTGAGAGCTAATTCAATCAAGGAAACACTGCATGTTGGTGAAGGGCATATTGAAGAAGTGATCAGGCTCGAGTGGTTCTTGTGGGAGAACAACTCCATTTGGCTCACTAACTTCACACACCATCAGGCTTCCAAGCAGCTCTCAAGGAGACTCAGTTTTCACACTCTATGCTTAGTGCCCTTTGAGTTCATTATCTAGGAATGAACCTGGTAGAGGCATCCCACACAAGACGAATGCTCCACATGCGGGTTTCACATGCCACCAACTCCACATTCACAGGCAACTTCAGCGCCACAGCCGTTTTCAGATAGCCCTCAATGCAAAGGCTCTAGACGCAAATATTGGTGTGAGAGCTAATTCAATCAAGGAAACACTGCATGTTGGTGAAGGGCATATTGAAGAAGGATCAGCCGAGTGGTTCTTGTGGGAGAACAACTCCATTTGGCTCACTAACTTCACACACCATCAGGCTTCCAAGCAGCTCTCAAGGAAACTCAGTTTTCACACTCTATGCTTAGTGCCCTTTGAGTTCATTATCTAGGAATGAACCTGGTAGAGCATCCACACAAACGAATGCTCCACATGCGGGTTTCACATGCCACCAACTCACATTCACAGGCAACTTCAGCGCCACAGCCGTTTTCAGATAGCCCTCAATGCAAAGGCTCTAGACGCAAATATTGGTGTGAGAGCTAATTCAATCAAGGAAACACTGCATGTTGGTGAAGGGCATATTGAAGAAGGATCAGCCGAGTGGTTCTTGTGGGAGAACAACTCCATTTGGCTCACTAACTTCACACACCATCAGGCTTCCAAGCAGCTCTCAAGGGAAACTCAGTTTTCACACTCTATGCTTAGTGCCCTTTGAGTTCATTATCTAGGAATGAACCTGGTAGAGCATCCCACACAAACGAACTGCTCCACATGCGGGTTTCACATGCCACCAACTCCACATTCACAGGCAACTTCAGCGCCACAGCCGTTTTCAGATAGCCCTCAATGCAAAGGCTCTAGACGCAAATATTGGTGTGAGAGCTAATTCAATCAAGGAAACACTGCATGTTGGTGAAGGGCATATTGAAGAAGGATCAGTCGAGTGGTTCTTGTGGGAGAACAACTCCATTTGGCTCACTAACTTCACACACCATCAGGCTTCCAAGCAGCTCTCAAGGAAACTCAGTTTTCACACTCTATGCTTAGTGCCCTTTGAGTGCATTATCTAGGAATGAACTGGTAGAGCATCCCACACAACGAATGCTCCACATGCGGGTTTCACATGCCACCAACTCCACATTCACAGGCAACTTCAGCGCCACAGCCGTTTTCAGATTAGCCCTCAATGCAAAGGCTCTAGACGCAAGATATTCGGTGTGAGAGCTAATTCAATCAAGGAAACACTGCATG
>NW_026697751.1:0-37962 GCF_030435755.1 Ochotona princeps
TGGGAGAACAACTCCATTTGGCTCACTAACTTCACACACCATCAGGCTTCCAAGCAGCTCTCAAGGAAACTCAGTTTTCACACTCTATGCTTAGTGCCCTTTGAGTGCATTATCTAGGAATGAACCTGGTAGAGCATCCCACACAAACGAATGCTCCACATGCGGGTTTCACATGCCACCAACTCCACATTCACAGGCAACTTCAGCGCCACAGCCGTTTTCAAATAGCCCTCAATGCAAAGGCTCTAGACGCAAATATTGGTGTGAGAGCTAATTCAATCAAGGAAACACTGCATGTTGGTGAAGGGCATATTGAAGAAGGATCAGCCGAGTAGTTCTTGTGGGAGAACAACTCCATTTGGCTGACTAACTTCACACACCATCAGGCTTCCAAGCAGCTCTCAAGGAAACTCAGTTTTCACACTCTATGTTTAGTGCCCTTTGAGTGCATTATCTAGGAGTGAACCTGGTAGAGCATCCCACACAAACGAATGCTCCACATGCGGGTTTCACATGCCACCAACTCCACATTCACAGGCAACTTCAGCGCCACAGCCGTTTTCAGATAGCCCTCAATGCAAAGGCTCTAGACGCAAATATTGGTGTGAGAGCTAATTCAATCAAGGAAACACTGCATGTTGGTGAAGGGCATATTGAAGAAGGATCAGCCGAGTGGTTCTTGTGGGAGAACAACTCCATTTGGCTCACTAACTTCACACACCATCAGGCTTCCAAGCAGCTCTCAAGGAAACTCAGTTTTCACACTCTATGCTTAGTGCTCTAGGTGTGCCTAGGACTGAAATAAAGCTTGGTCAACATCCCACACAAACGAATGCTCCACATGCGGGTTTCACATGCCACCAACTCCACATTCTCAGGCAACTTCAGCGCCACAGCCGTTTTCAGATAGCCCTCAATGCAAAGGCTCTAGACGCAAATATTGGTGTGAGAGCTAATTCAATCAAGGAAACACTGCATGTTGGTGAAGGGCATATTGAAGAAGGATCAGCCGAGTGGTTCTTGTGGGAGAACAACTCCATTTGGCTCCCTAACTTCACACACCATCAGGCTTCCAAGCAGCTCTCAAGGAAACTCAGTTTTCACACTCTATGCTTAGTGCCCTTTGAGTGCATTATCTAGGAATGAACCTGGTAGAGCATCCCACACAAACGAATGCTCCACATGCGGGTTTCACATGCCACCAACTCCACATTCACAGGCAACTTCAGCGCCACAGCCGTTTTCAGATAGCCCTCAATGCAAAGGCTCTAGACGCAAATATTGGTGTGAGAGCTAATTCAATCAAGGAAACACTGCATGTTGGTGAAGGGCATATTGAAGAAGGATCAGCCGAGTGGTTCTTGTGGGAGAACAACTCCATTTGGCTCCCTAACTTCACACACCATCAGGCTTCCAAGCAGCTCTCAAGGAAACTCAGTTTTCACACTCTATGCTTAGTGCTCTAGGTGTGCCTAGGACTGAAATGAAGCTTGGTCAACATCCCACACAAACGAATGCTCCACATGCGGGTTTCACATGCCACCAACTCCACATTCTCAGGCAACTTCAGCGCCACAGCCGTTTTCAGATAGCCCTCAATGCAAAGGCTCTAGACGCAAATATTGGTGTGAGAGCTAATTCAATCAAGGAAACACTGCATGTTGGTGAAGGGCATATTGAAGAAGGATCAGCCGAGTGGTTCTTGTGGGAGAACAACTCCATTTGGCTCCCTAACTTCACACACCATCAGGCTTCCAAGCAGCTCTCAAGGAAACTCAGTTTTCACACTCTATGCTTAGTGCTCTAGGTGTGCCTAGGACTGAAATGAAGCTTGGTCAACATCCCACACAAACGAATGCTCCACATGCGGGTTTCACATGCCACCAACTCCACATTCTCAGGCAACTTCAGCGCCACAGCCGTTTTCAGATAGCCCTCAATGCAAAGGCTCTAGACGCAAATATTGGTGTGAGAGCTAATTCAATCAAGGAAACACTGCATGTTGGTGAAGGGCATATTGAAGAAGGATCAGCCGAGTGGTTCTTGTGGGAGAACAACTCCATTTGGCTCCCTAACTTCACACACCATCAGGCTTCCAAGCAGCTCTCAAGGAAACTCAGTTTTCACACTCTATGCTTACTGCCCTTTGAGTGAATTATCTAGGAATGAACCTGGTAGAGCATCCCACACAAACGAATGCTCCACATGCGGGTTTCACATGCCACCCCAACTCCACATTCACAGGCAACTTCAGCGCCACAGCCGTTTTCAGATAGCCCTCAATGCAAAGGCTCTAGACGCAAATATTGGTGTGAGAGCTAATTCAATCAAGGAAACACTGCATGTTAGTGAAGGGCATATTGAAGAAGGATCAGCCGAGTGGTTCTTGTGGGAGAACAACTCCATTTGGCTCACTAACTTCACACACCATCAGGCTTCCAAGCAGCTCTCAAGGAAACTCAGTTTTCACACTCTATGCTTAGTGCCCTTTGAGTGCATTATCTAGGAATGAACCTGGTAGAGCATCCCACACAAACGAATGCTCCACATGCGGGTTTCACATGCCACCAACTCCACATTCACAGGCAACTTCAGCGCCACAGCCGTTTTCAGATAGCCCTCAATGCAAAGGCTCTAGACGCAAATATTGGTGTGAGAGCTAATTCAATCAAGGAAACACTGCATGTTGGTGAAGGGCATATTGAAGAAGGATCAGCCGAGTGGTTCTTGTGGGAGAACAACTCCATTTGGCTCACTAACTTCACACACCATCAGGCTTCCAAGCAGCTCTCAAGGAAACTCAGTTTTCACACTCTATGCTTAGTGCCCTTTGAGTGCATTATCTAGGAATGAACCTGGTAGAGCATCCCACACAAACGAATGCTCCACATGCGGGTTTCACATGCCACCAACTCCACATTCACAGGCAACTTCAGCGCCACAGCCGTTTTCAGATAGCCCTCAATGCAAAGGCTCTAGATGCAAATATTGGTGTGAGAGCTAATTCAATCAAGGAAACACTGCATGTTGGTGAAGGGCATATTGAAGAAGGATCAGCCGAGTGGTTCTTGTGGGAGAACAACTCCATTTGGCTCTCTAACTTCACACACCATCAGGCTTCCAAGCAGCTCTCAAGGAAACTCAGTTTTCAAACTCTATGCTTAGTGCCCTTTGAGTGCATTATCTAGGAATGAACCTGGTAGAGCATCCCACACAAACGAATGCTCCACATGCGGGTTTCACATGCCACCAACTCCACATTCACAGGCAACTTCAGCGCCACAGCCGTTTTCAGATAGCCCTCAATGCAAAGGCTCTAGACGCAAATATTGGTGTGAGAGCTAATTCAATCAAGGAAACACTGCATGTTGGTGAAGGGCATATTGAAGAAGGATCAGCCGAGTGGTTCTTGTGGGAGAACAACTCCATTTGGCTCACTAACTTCACACACCATCAGGCTTCCAAGCAGCTCTCAAGGAAACTCAGTTTTCACACCCTATGCTTAGTGCCCTTTGTGTGCCTAGGACTGAAATGAAGCTTGGTCAGCATCAAACACAAACGAATGCTCCACATGCGGGTTTCACATGCCACCAACTCCACATTCACAGGCAACATCAGCGCCACAGCCGTTTTCAGATAGCCCTCAATGCAAAGGCTCTAGACGCAAATATTGGTGTGAGAGCTAATTCAATCAAGGAAACACTGCATGTTGGTGAAGGGCATATTGAAGAAGGATCAGCCAAGTGGTTCTTGTGGGAGAACAACTCCATTTGGCTCACTAACTTCACACACCATCAGGCTTCCAAGCAGCTCTCAAGGAAACTCAGTTTTCACACTCTATGCTTAGTGCTCTATGAGTGCATTATCTAGGAATGAACCTGGTAGAGCATCCCACACAAACGAATGCTCCACATGCGGGTTTCACATGCCACCAACTCCACATTCACAGGCAACTTCAGCGCCACAGCCGTTTTCAGATAGCCCTCAATGCAAAGGCTCTAGATGCAAATATTGGTGTGAGAGCTAATTCAATCAAGGAAACACTGCATGTTGGTGAAGGGCATATTGAAGAAGGATCAGCCGAGTGGTTCTTGTGGGAGAACAACTCCATTTGGCTCTCTAACTTCACACACCATCAGGCTTCCAAGCAGCTCTCAAGGAAACTCAGTTTTCACACTCTATGCTTAGTGCCCTTTGAGTGCATTATCTAGGAATGAACCTGGTAGAGCATCCCACACAAACGAATGCTCCACATGCGGGTTTCACATGCCACCAACTCCACATTCACAGGCAACTTCAGCGCCACAGCCGTTTTCAGATAGCCCTCAATGCAAAGGCGCTAGACGCAAATATTGGTGTGAGAGCTAATTCAATCAAGGAAACACTGCATGTTGGTGAAGGGCATATTGAAGAAGGATCAGCCGAGTGGTTCTTGTGGGAGAACAACTCCATTTGGCTCACTAACTTCACACACCATCAGGCTTCCAAGCAGCTCTCAAGGAAACTCAGTTTTCACACTCTATGCTTAGTGCCCTTTGAGTGCATTATCTGGGAATGAACCTGGTAGAGCATCCCACACAAACGAATGCTCCACATGCGGGTTTCACATGCCACCAACTCCACATTCACAGGCAACTTCAGCGCCACAGCCGTTTTCAGATAGCCCTCAATGCAAAGGCTCTAGACGCAAATATTGGTGTGAGAGCTAATTCAATCAAGGAAACACTGCATGTTGGTGAAGGGCATATTGAAGAAGGATCAGCCGAGTGGTTCTTGTGGGAGAACAACTCCATTTGGCTCACTAACTTCACACACCATCAGGCTTCCAAGCAGCTCTCAAGGAAACTCAGTTTTCACACTCTATGCTTAGTGCTCTAGGTGTGCCTAGGACTGAAATGAAGCTTGGTCAACATCCCACACAAACGAATGCTCCACATGCGGGTTTCACATGCCACCAACTCCACATTCTCAGGCAACTTCAGCGCCACAGCCGTTTTCAGATAGCCCTCAATGCAAAGGCTCTAGACGCAAATATTGGTGTGAGAGCTAATTCAATCAAGGAAACACTGCATGTTGGTGAAGGGCATATTGAAGAAGGATCAGCCGAGTGGTTCTTGTGGGAGAACAACTCCATTTGGCTCCCTAACTTCACACACCATCAGGCTTCCAAGCAGCTCTCAAGGAAACTCAGTTTTCACACTCTATGCTTAGTGCCCTTTGAGTGAATTATCTAGGAATGAACCTGGTAGAGCATCCCACACAAACGAATGCTCCACATGCGGGTTTCACATGCCACCAACTCCACATTCACAGGCAACTTCAGCGCCACAGCCGTTTTCAGATAGCCCTCAATGCAAAGGCTCTAGACGCAAATATTGGTGTGAGAGCTAATTCAATCAAGGAAACACTGCATGTTAGTGAAGGGCATATTGAAGAAGGATCAGCCGAGTGGTTCTTGTGGGAGAACAACTCCATTTGGCTCCCTAACTTCACACACCATCAGGCTTCCAAGCAGCTCTCAAGGAAACTCAGTTTTCACACTCTATGCTTAGTGCTCTAGGTGTGCCTAGGACTGAAATGAAGCTTGGTCAACATCCCACACAAACGAATGCTCCACATGCGGGTTTCACATGCCACCAACTCCACATTCACAGGCAACTTCAGCGCCACAGCCGTTTTCAGATAGCCCTCAATGCAAAGGCTCTAGACGCAAATATTGGTGTGAGAGCTAATTCAATCAAGGAAACACTGCATGTTAGTGAAGGGCATATTGAAGAAGGATCAGCCGAGTGGTTCTTGTGGGAGAACAACTACATTTGGCTCACTAACTTCACACACCATCAGGCTTCCAAGCAGCTCTCAAGGAAACTCAGTTTTCACACTCTATGCTTAGTGCCCTTTGAGTGCATTATCTAGGAATGAACCTGGTAGAGCATCCCACACAAACGAATGCTCCACATGCGGGTTTCACATGCCACCAACTCCACATTCACAGGCAACTTCAGCGCCACAGCCGTTTTCAGATAGCCCTCAATGCAAAGGCTCTAGACGCAAATATTGGTGTGAGAGCTAATTCAATCAAGGAAACACTGCATGTTGGTGAAGGGCATATTTAAGAAGGATCAGCCGAGTGGTTCTTGTGGGAGAACAACTCCATTTGGCTCACTAACTTCACACACCATCAGGCTTCCAAGCAGCTCTCAAGGAAACTCAGTTTTCACACTCTATGCTTAGTGCCCTTTGAGTGCATTATCTAGGAATGAACCTGGTAGAGCATCCCACACAAACGAATGCTCCACATGCGGGTTTCACATGCCACCAACTCCACATTCACAGGCAACTTCAGCGCCACAGCCGTTTTCAGATAGCCCTCAATGCAAAGGCTCTAGACGCAAATATTGGTGTGAGAGCTAATTCAATCAAGGAAACACTGCATGTTAGTGAAGGGCATATTGAAGAAGGATCAGCCGAGTGGTTCTTGTGGGAGAACAACTCCATTTGGCTCACTAACTTCACACACCATCAGGCTTCCAAGCAGCTCTCAAGGAAACTCAGTTTTCACACTCTATGCTTAGTGCCCTTTGTGTGCCTAGGACTGAAATGAAGCTTGGTCAGCATCAAACACAAACGAATGCTCCACATGCGGGTTTCACATGCCACCAACTCCACATTCACAGGCAACATCAGCGCCACAGCCGTTTTCAGATAGCCCTCAATGCAAAGGCTCTAGACGCAAATATTGGTGTGAGAGCTAATTCAATCAAGGAAACACTGCATGTTGGTGAAGGGCATATTGAAGAAGGATCAGCCGAGTGGTTCTTGTGGGAGAACAACTCCATTTGGCTCACTAACTTCACACACCATCAGGCTTCCAAGCAGCTCTCAAGGAAACTCAGTTTTCACACTCTATGCTTAGTGCTCTATGAGTGCATTATCTAGGAATGAACCTGGTAGAGCATCCCACACAAACGAATGCTCCACATGCGGGTTTCACATGCCACCAACTCCACATTCACAGGCAACTTCAGCGCCACAGCCGTTTTCAGATAGCCCTCAATGCAAAGGCTCTAGATGCAAATATTGGTGTGAGAGCTAATTCAATCAAGGAAACACTGCATGTTGGTGAAGGGCATATTGAAGAAGGATCAGCCGAGTGGTTCTTGTGGGAGAACAACTCCATTTGGCTCTCTAACTTCACACACCATCAGGCTTCCAAGCAGCTCTCAAGGAAACTCAGTTTTCACACTCTATGCTTAGTGCCCTTTGAGTGCATCATCTAGGAATGAACCTGGTAGAGCATCCCACACAAACGAATGCTCCACATGCGGGTTTCACATGCCACCAACTCCACATTCACAGGCAACTTCAGCGCCACAGCCGTTTTCAGATAGCCCTCAATGCAAAGGCTCTAGACGCAAATATTGGTGTGAGAGCTAATTCAATCAAGGAAACACTGCATGCTGGTGAAGGGCATATTGAAGAAGGATCAGCCGAGTAGTTCTTGTGGGAGAACAACTCCATTTGGCTCACTAAATTCACACACCATCAGGCTTCCAAGCAGCTCTCAAGGAAACTTAGTTTTCACACTCTATGTTGAGTGCCCTTTGTGTGCATTATATAGGAATGAACCTGGTAGAGCATCCCACACAAACGAATGCTCCACATGCGGGTTTCACATGCCACCAACTCCACATTCACAGGCAACTTCAGCGACACAGCCGTTTGCAGATAGCCCTCAATGCAAAGGCTCTAGACGCAAATATTGGTGTGAGAGCTAATTCAATCAAGGAAACACTGCATGTTGGTGAAGGGCATATTGAAGAAGGATCAGCCGAGTGGTTCTTGTGGGAGAACAACTCCATTTGGCTCACTAACTTCACACACCATCAGGCTTCCAAGCAGCTCTCAAGGAAACTCAGTTTTCACACTCTATGTTTAGTGCCCTTTGAGTGCATTATCTAGGAATGAACCTGGTAGAGCATCCCACACAAACGAATGCTCCACATGCGGGTTTCACATGCCACCAACTCCACATTCACAGGCAACTTCAGCGCCACAGCCGTTTTCAGATAGCCCTCAATGCAAAGGCTCTAGACGCAAATATTGGTGTGAGAGCTAATTCAATCAAGGAAACACTGCATGTTGGTGAAGGGCATATTGAAGAAGGATCAGCCGAGTGGTTCTTGTGGGAGAACAACTCCATTTGGCTCACTAACTTCACACACCATCAGGCTTCCAAGCAGCTCTCAAGGAAACTCAGTTTTCACACTCTATGCTTAGTGCCCTTTGTGTGCCTAGGACTGAAATGAAGCTTGGTCAGCATCCCACACAAACGAATGCTCCACATGCGGGTTTCACATGCCACCAACTCCACATTCACAGGCAACTTCAGCGCCACAGCCGTTTTCAGATAGCCCTCAATGCAAAGGCTCTAGACGCAAATATTGGTGTGAGAGCTAATTCAATCAAGGAAACACTGCATGTTGGTGAAGGGCATATTGAAGAAGGATCAGCTGAGTGGTTCTTGTGGGAGAACAACTCCATTTGGCTCACTAACTTCACACACCATCAGGCTTCCAAGCAGCTCTCAAGGAAACTCAGTTTTCACACTCTATGCTTAGTGCCCTTTGAGTGCATTATCTAGGAATGAACCTGGTAGAGCATCCCACACAAACGAATGCTCACATGCGGGTTTCACATGCCACCAACTCCACATTCACAGGCAACTTCAGCGCCACAGCCGTTTTCAGATAGCCCTCAATGCAAAGGCTCTAGACGCAAATATTGGTGTGAGAGCTAATTCAATCAAGGAAACACTGCATGTTGGTGAAGGGCATATTGAAGAAGGATCAGCCGAGTGGTTCTTGTGGGAGAACAACTCCATTTGGCTCACTAACTTCACACACCATCAGGCTTCCAAGCAGCTCTCAAGGAAACTCAGTTTTCACACTCTATGCTTAGTGCCCTTTGAGTGCATTATCTAGGAATGAACCTGGTAGAGCATCCCACACAAACGAATGCTCCACATGCGGGTTTCACATGCCACCAACTCCACATTCTCAGGCAACTTCAGCGCCACAGCCGTTTTCAGATAGCCCTCAATGCAAAGGCTCTAGACGCAAATATTGGTGTGAGAGCTAATTCAATCAAGGAAACACTGCATGTTGGTGAAGGGCATATTGAAGAAGGATCAGCCGAGTGGTTCTTGTGGGAGAACAACTCCATTTGGCTCACTAACTTCACACACCATCAGGCTTCCAAGCAGCTCTCAAGGAAACTCAGTTTTCACACTCTATGCTTAGTGCCCTTTGAGTGCATTATCTAGGAATGAACCTGGTACAGCATTTCACACAAACGAATGCTCCACATGCGGGTTTCACATGCCACCAACTCCAGATTCACAGGCAACTTCAGCGCCACAGCCGTTTTCAGATAGCCCTCAATGCAAAGGCTCTAGACGCAAATATTGGTGTGAGAGCTAATTCAATCAAGGAAACACTGCATGCTGGTGAAGGGCATATTGAAGAAGGATCAGCCGAGTAGATCTGGTGGGAGAACAACTCCATTTGGCTCACTAACTTCACACACCATCAGGCTTCCAAGCAGCTCTCAAGGAAACTCAGTTTTCACACTCTATGTTTAGTGCCCTTTGTGTGCATTATCTAGGAATGAACCTGGTAGAGCATCCCACACAAACGAATGCTCCACATGCGGGTTTCACATGCCACCAACTCCACATTCACAGGCAACTTCAGCGCTACAGCCGTTTTCAGATAGCCCTCAATGCAAAGGCTCTAGACGCAAATATTGGTGTGAGAGCTAATTCAATCAAGGAAACACTGCATGTTGGTGAAGGGCATATTGAAGAAGGATCAGCCGAGTGGTTCTTGTGGGAGAACAACTCCATTTGGCTCCCTAACTTCACACACCATCAGGCTTCCAAGCAGCTCTCAAGGAAACTCAGTTTTCACACTCTATGCTTAGTGCCCTTTGAGTGAATTATCTAGGAATGAACCTGGTAGAGCATCCCACACAAACGAATGCTCCACATGCGGGTTTCACATGCCACCAACTCCACATTCACAGGCAACTTCAGCGCCACAGCCGTTTTCAGATAGCCCTCAATGCAAAGGCTCTAGACGCAAATATTGGTGTGAGAGCTAATTCAATCAAGGAAACACTGCATGTTGGTGAAGGGCATATTGAAGAAGGATCAGCCGAGTGGTTCTTGTGGGAGAACAACTCCATTTGGCTCACTAACTTCACACACCATCAGGCTTCCAAGCAGCTCTCAAGGAAACTCAGTTTTCACACTCTATGCTTAGTGCCCTTTGAGTGCATTATCTAGGAATGAACCTGGTACAGCATTTCACACAAACGAATGCTCCACATGCGGGTTTCACATGCCACCAACTCCACATTCACAGGCAACTTCAGCGCCACAGCCGTTTTCAGATAGCCCTCAATGCAAAGGCTCTAGACGCAAATATTGGTGTGAGAGCTAATTCAATCAAGGAAACACTGCATGCTGGTGAAGGGCATATTGAAGAAGGATCAGCCGAGTAGATCTGGTGGGAGAACAACTCCATTTGGCTCACTAACTTCACACACCATCAGGCTTCCAAGCAGCTCTCAAGGAAACTCAGTTTTCACACTCTATGCTTAGTGCTCTTTGTGTGCCTAGGACTGAAATGAAGCTTGGTCAACATCCCACACAAACGAATGCTCCACATGCGGGTTTCACATGCCACCAACTCCACATTCTCAGGCAACTTCAGCGCCACAGCCGTTTTCAGATAGCCCTCAATGCAAAGGCTCTAGACGCAAATATTGGTGTGAGAGCTAATTCAATCAAGGAAACACTGCATGTTGGTGAAGGGCATATTGAAGAAGGATCAGCCGAGTGGTTCTTGTGGGAGAACAACTCCATTTGGCTCCCTAACTTCACACACCATCAGGCTTCCAAGCAGCTCTCAAGGAAACTCAGTTTTCACACTCTATGCTTAGTGCCCTTTGAGTGAATTATCTAGGAATGAACCTGGTAGAGCATCCCACACAAACGAATGCTCCACATGCGGGTTTCACATGCCACCAACTCCACATTCACAGGCAACTTCAGCGCCACAGCCGTTTTCAGATAGCCCTCAATGCAAAGGCTCTAGACGCAAATATTGGTGTGAGAGCTAATTCAATCAAGGAAACACTGCATGTTGGTGAAGGGCATATTGAAGAAGGATCAGCCGAGTGGTTCTTGTGGGAGAACAACTCCATTTGGCTCCCTAACTTCACACACCATCAGGCTTCCAAGCAGCTCTCAAGGAAACTCAGTTTTCACACTCTATGCTTAGTGCCCTTTGAGTGAATTATCTAGGAATGAACCTGGTAGAGCATCCCACACAAAAGAATGCTCCACATGCGGGTTTCACATGCCACCAACTCCACATTCACAGGCAACTTCAGCGCCACAGCCGTTTTCAGATAGCCCTCAATGCAAAGGCGCTAGACGCAAATATTGGTGTGAGAGCTAATTCAATCAAGGAAACACTGCATGTTGGTGAAGGGCATATTGAAGAAGGATCAGCCGAGTGGTTCTTGTGGGAGAACAACTCCATTTGGCTCTCTAACTTCACACACCATCAGGCTTCCAAGCAGCTCTCAAGGAAACTCAGTTTTCACACCCTATGCTTAGTGCCCTTTGTGTGCCTAGGACTGAAATGAAGCTTGGTCAGCATCAAACACAAACGAATGCTTCACATGCGGGTTTCACATGCCACCAACTCCACATTCACAGGCAACATCAGCGCCACAGCCGTTTTCAGATAGCCCTCAATGCAAAGGCTCTAGACGCAAATATTGGTGTGAGAGCTAATTCAATCAAGGAAACACTGCATGTTGGTGAAGGGCATATTGAAGAAGGATCAGCCAAGTGGTTCTTGTGGGAGAACAACTCCATTTGGCTCACTAACTTCACACACCATCAGGCTTCCAAGCAGCTCTCAAGGAAACTCAGTTTTCACACTCTATGCTTAGTGCTCTATGAGTGCATTATCTAGGAATGAACCTGGTAGAGCATCCCACACAAACGAATGCTCCACATGCGGGTTTCACATGCCACCAACTCCACATTCACAGGCAACTTCAGCGCCACAGCCGTTTTCAGATAGCCCTCAATGCAAAGGCTCTAGATGCAAATATTGGTGTGAGAGCTAATTCAATCAAGGAAACACTGCATGTTGGTGAAGGGCATATTGAAGAAGGATCAGCCGAGTGGTTCTTGTGGGAGAACAACTCCATTTGGCTCTCTAACTTCACACACCATCAGGCTTCCAAGCAGCTCTCAAGGAAACTCAGTTTTCACACTCTATGCTTAGTGCCCTTTGAGTGCATTATCTAGGAATGAACCTGGTAGAGCATCCCACACAAACGAATGCTCCACATGCGGGTTTCACATGCCACCAACTCCACATTCACAGGCAACTTCAGCGCCACAGCCGTTTTCAGATAGCCCTCAATGCAAAGGCGCTAGACGCAAATATTGGTGTGAGAGCTAATTCAATCAAGGAAACACTGCATGTTGGTGAAGGGCATATTGAAGAAGGATCAGCCGAGTGGTTCTTGTGGGAGAACAACTCCATTTGGCTCACTAACTTCACACACCATCAGGCTTCCAAGCAGCTCTCAAGGAAACTCAGTTTTCACACCCTATGCTTAGTGCCCTTTGTGTGCCTAGGACTGAAATGAAGCTTGGTCAGCATCAAACACAAACGAATGCTCCACATGCGGGTTTCACATGCCACCAACTCCACATTCACAGGCAACATCAGCGCCACAGCCGTTTTCAGATAGCCCTCAATGCAAAGGCTCTAGACGCAAATATTGGTGTGAGAGCTAATTCAATCAAGGAAACACTGCATGTTGGTGAAGGGCATATTGAAGAAGGATCAGCCAAGTGGTTCTTGTGGGAGAACAACTCCATTTGGCTCACTAACTTCACACACCATCAGGCTTCCAAGCAGCTCTCAAGGAAACTCAGTTTTCACACTCTATGCTTAGTGCTCTATGAGTGCATTATCTAGGAATGAACCTGGTAGAGCATCCCACACAAACGAATGCTCCACATGCGGGTTTCACATGCCACCAACTCCACATTCACAGGCAACTTCAGCGCCACAGCCGTTTTCAGATAGCCCTCAATGCAAAGGCTCTAGATGCAAATATTGGTGTGAGAGCTAATTCAATCAAGGAAACACTGCATGTTGGTGAAGGGCATATTGAAGAAGGATCAGCCGAGTGGTTCTTGTGGGAGAACAACTACATTTGGCTCTCTAACTTCACACACCATCAGGCTTCCAAGCAGCTCTCAAGGAAACTCAGTTTTCACACTCTATGCTTAGTGCCCTTTGAGTGCATTATCTAGGAATGAACCTGGTAGAGCATCCCACACAAACGAATGCTCCACATGCGGGTTTCACATGCCACCAACTCCACATTCACAGGCAACTTCAGCGCCACAGCCGTTTTCAGATAGCCCTCAATGCAAAGGCGCTAGACGCAAATATTGGTGTGAGAGCTAATTCAATCAAGGAAACACTGCATGTTGGTGAAGGGCATATTGAAGAAGGATCAGCCGAGTGGTTCTTGTGGGAGAACAACTCCATTTGGCTCACTAACTTCACACACCATCAGGCTTCCAAGCAGCTCTCAAGGAAACTCAGTTTTCACACCCTATGCTTAGTGCCCTTTGTGTGCCTAGGACTGAAATGAAGCTTGGTCAGCATCAAACACAAACGAATGCTCCACATGCGGGTTTCACATGCCACCAACTCCACATTCACAGGCAACATCAGCGCCACAGCCGTTTTCAGATAGCCCTCAATGCAAAGGCTCTAGACGCAAATATTGGTGTGAGAGCTAATTCAATCAAGGAAACACTGCATGTTGGTGAAGGGCATATTGAAGAAGGATCAGCCAAGTGGTTCTTGTGGGAGAACAACTCCATTTGGCTCACTAACTTCACACACCATCAGGCTTCCAAGCAGCTCTCAAGGAAACTCAGTTTTCACACTCTATGCTTAGTGCTCTATGAGTGCATTATCTAGGAATGAACCTGGTAGAGCATCCCACACAAACGAATGCTCCACATGCGGGTTTCACATGCCACCAACTCCACATTCACAGGCAACTTCAGCGCCACAGCCGTTTTCAGATAGCCCTCAATGCAAAGGCTCTAGATGCAAATATTGGTGTGAGAGCTAATTCAATCAAGGAAACACTGCATGTTGGTGAAGGGCATATTGAAGAAGGATCAGCCGAGTGGTTCTTGTGGGAGAACAACTCCATTTGGCTCTCTAACTTCACACACCATCAGGCTTCCAAGCAGCTCTCAAGGAAACTCAGTTTTCACACTCTATGCTTAGTGCCCTTTGAGTGCATTATCTAGGAATGAACCTGGTAGAGCATCCCACACAAACGAATGCTCCACATGCGGGTTTCACATGCCACCAACTCCACATTCACAGGCAACTTCAGCGCCACAGCCGTTTTCAGATAGCCCTCAATGCAAAGGCTCTAGACGCAAATATTGGTGTGAGAGCTAATTCAATCAAGGAAACACTGCATGCTGGTGAAGGGCATATTGAAGAAGGATCAGCCGAGTAGTTCTTGTGGGAGAACAACTGCATTTGGCTCACTAACTTCACACACCATCAGGCTTCCAAGCAGCTCTCAAGGAAACTTAGTTTTCACACTCTATGTTTAGTGCCCTTTGAGTGCATTATCTAGGAATGAACCTGGTAGAGCATCCCACACAAACGAATGCTCCACATGCGGGTTTCACATGCCACCAACTCCACATTCACAGGCAACTTCAGCGCCACAGCCGTTTTCAGATAGCCCTCAATGCAAAGGCTCTAGACGCAAATATTGGTGTGAGAGCTAATTTAATCAAGGAAACACTGCATGTTGGTGAAGGGCATATTGAAGAAGGATCAGCCGAGTGGTTCTTGTGGGAGAACAACTCCATTTGGCTCACTAACTTCACACACCATCAGGCTTCCAAGCAGCTCTCAAGGAAACTCAGTTTTCACACTCTATGTTTAGTGCCCTTTGAGTGCATTATCTGGGAATGAACCTGGTAGAGCATCCCACACAAACGAATGCTCCACATGCGGGTTTCACATGCCACCAACTCCACATTCACAGGCAACTTCAGCGCCACAGCCGTTTTCAGATAGCCCTCAATGCAAAGGCTCTAGACGCAAATATTGGTGTGAGAGCTAATTCAATCAAGGAAACACTGCATGTTGGTGAAGGGCATATTGAAGAAGGATCAGCCGAGTGGTTCTTGTGGGAGAACAACTCCATTTGGCTCACTAACTTCACTCACCATCAGGCTTCCAAGCAGCTCTCAAGGAAACTCAGTTTTCACACTCTATGCTTAGTGCCCTTTGTGTGCCTAGGACTGAAATGAAGCTTGGTCAGCATCCCACACAAACGAATGCTCCACATGCGGGTTTCACATGCCACCAACTCCACATTCACAGGCAACTTCAGCGCCACAGCCGTTTTCAGATAGCCCTCAATGCAAAGGCTCTAGACGCAAATATTGGTGTGAGAGCTAATTCAATCAAGGAAACACTGCATGTTGGTGAAGGGCATATTGAAGAAGGATCAGCCGAGTGGTTCTTGTGGGAGAACAACTCCATTTGGCTCACTAACTTCACACACCATCAGGCTTCCAAGCAGCTCTCAAGGAAACTCAGTTTTCACACTCTATGCTTAGTGCTCTAGGTGTGCCTAGGACTGAAATTAAGCTTGGTCAACATCCCACACAAACGAATGCTCCACATGCGGGTTTCACATGCCACCAACTCCACATTCTCAGGCAACTTCAGCGCCACAGCCGTTTTCAGATAGCCCTCAATGCAAAGGCTCTAGACGCAAATATTGGTGTGAGAGCTAATTCAATCAAGGAAACACTGCATGTTGGTGAAGGGCATATTGAAGAAGGATCAGCCGAGTGGTTCTTGTGGGAGAACAACTCCATTTGGCTCCCTAACTTTACACACCATCAGGCTTCCAAGCAGCTCTCAAGGAAACTCAGTTTTCACACTCTATGCTTAGTGCCCTTTGAGTGAATTATCTAGGAATGAACCTGGTAGAGCATCCCACACAAACGAATGCTCCACATGCGGGTTTCACATGCCACCAACTCCACATTCACAGGCAACTTCAGCGCCACAGCCGTTTTCAGATAGCCCTCAATGCAAAGGCTCTAGACGCAAATATTGGTGTGAGAGCTAATTCAATCAAGGAAACACTGCATGTTGGTGAAGGGCATATTGAAGAAGGATCAGCCGAGTGGTTCTTGTGGGAGAACAACTCCATTTGGCTCCCTAACTTCACACACCATCAGGCTTCCAAGCAGCTCTCAAGGAAACTCAGTTTTCACACTCTATGCTTAGTGCTCTAGGTGTGCCTAGGACTGAAATGAAGCTTGGTCAACATCCCACACAAACGAATGCTCCACATGCGGGTTTCACATGCCACCAACTCCACATTCTCAGGCAACTTCAGCGCCACAGCCGTTTTCAGATAGCCCTCAATGCAAAGGCTCTAGACGCAAATATTGGTGTGAAAGCTAATTCAATCAAGGAAACACTGCATGTTGGTGAAGGGCATATTGAAGAAGGATCAGCCGAGTGGTTCTTGTGGGAGAACAACTCCATTTGGCTCACTAACTTCACACACCATCAGGCTTCCAAGCAGCTCTCAAGGAAACTCAGTTTTCACACCCTATGCTTAGTGCCCTTTGTGTGCCTAGGACTGAAATGAAGCTTGGTCAGCATCAAACACAAACGAATGCTCCACATGCGGGTTTCACATGCCACCAACTCCACATTCACAGGCAACATCAGCGCCACAGCCGTTTTCAGATAGCCCTCAATGCAAAGGCTCTAGACGCAAATATTGGTGTGAGAGCTAATTCAATCAAGGAAACACTGCATGTTGGTGAAGGGCATATTGAAGAAGGATCAGCCAAGTGGTTCTTGTGGGAGAACAACTCCATTTGGCTCACTAACTTCACACACCATCAGGCTTCCAAGCAGCTCTCAAGGAAACTCAGTTTTCACACTCTATGCTTAGTGCTCTATGAGTGCATTATCTAGGAATGAACCTGGTAGAGCATCCCACACAAACGAATGCTCCACATGCGGGTTTCACATGCCACCAACTCCACATTCACAGGCAACTTCAGCGCCACAGCCGTTTTCAGATAGCCCT
Source organism: Ochotona princeps (assembly GCF_030435755.1). Lineage (NCBI taxonomy): Eukaryota > Metazoa > Chordata > Mammalia > Lagomorpha > Ochotonidae > Ochotona > Ochotona princeps. The sequence goes on from NW_026697751.1 coordinate 17,284, forward strand.
CAATGCAAAGGCTCTAGATGCAAATATTGGTTGTGAGAGCTAATTCAATCAAGGAAACACTGCATGTTGGTGAAGGGCATATTGAAGAAGGATCAGCCGAGTGGTTCTTGTGGGAGAACAACTCCATTTGGCTCTCTAACTTCACACACCATCAGGCTTCCAAGCAGCTCTCAAGGAAACTCAGTTTTCACACTCTATGCTTAGTGCCCTTTGAGTGCATTATCTAGGAATGAACCTGGTAGAGCATCCCACACAAACGAATGCTCCACATGCGGGTTTCACATGCCACCAACTCCACATTCACAGGCAACTTCAGCGCCACAGCCGTTTTCAGATAGCCCTCAATGCAAAGGCGCTAGACGCAAATATTGGTGTGAGAGCTAATTCAATCAAGGAAACACTGCATGTTGGTGAAGGGCATATTGAAGAAGGATCAGCCAAGTGGTTCTTGTGGGAGAACAACTCCATTTGGCTCACTAACTTCACACACCATCAGGCTTCCAAGCAGCTCTCAAGGAAACTCAGTTTTCACACTCTATGCTTAGTGCTCTATGAGTGCATTATCTAGGAATGAACCTGGTAGAGCATCCCACACAAACGAATGCTCCACATGCGGGTTTCACATGCCACCAACTCCACATTCACAGGCAACTTCAGCGCCACAGCCGTTTTCAGATAGCCCTCAATGCAAAGGCTCTAGATGCAAATATTGGTGTGAGAGCTAATTCAATCAAGGAAACACTGCATGTTGGTGAAGGGCATATTGAAGAAGGATCAGCCGAGTGGTTCTTGTGGGAGAACAACTCCATTTGGCTCTCTAACTTCACACACCATCAGGCTTCCAAGCAGGTCTCAAGGAAACTCAGTTTTCACACTCTATGCTTAGTGCCCTTTGAGTGCATTATCTAGGAATGAACCTGGTAGAGCATCCCACACAAACGAATGCTCCACATGCGGGTTTCACATGCCACCAACTCCACATTCACAGGCAACTTCAGCGCCACAGCCGTTTTCAGATAGCCCTCAATGCAAAGGCTCTAGACGCAAATATTGGTGTGAGAGCTAATTCAATCAAGGAAACACTGCATGCTGGTGAAGGGCATATTGAAGAAGGATCAGCCGAGTAGTTCTTGTGGGAGAACAACTCCATTTGGCTCACTAACTTCACACACCATCAGGCTTCCAAGCAGCTCTCAAGGAAACTTAGTTTTCACACTCTATGTTTAGTGCCCTTTGAGTGCATTATCTAGGAATGAACCTGGTAGAGCATCCCACACAAACGAATGCTCCACATGCGGGTTTCACATGCCACCAACTCCACATTCACAGGCAACTTCAGCGCCACAGCCGTTTTCAGATAGCCCTCAATGCAAAGGCTCTAGACGCAAATATTGGTGTGAGAGCTAATTTAATCAAGGAAACACTGCATGTTGGTGAAGGGCATATTGAAGAAGGATCAGCCGAGTGGTTCTTGTGGGAGAACAACTCCATTTGGCTCACTAACTTCACACACCATCAGGCTTCCAAGCAGCTCTCAAGGAAACTCAGTTTTCACACTCTATGTTTATTGCCCTTTGAGTGCATTATCTGGGAATGAACCTGGTAGAGCATCCCACACAAACGAATGCTCCACATGCGGGTTTCACATGCCACCAACTCCACATTCACAGGCAACTTCAGCGCCACAGCCGTTTTCAGATAGCCCTCAATGCAAAGGCTCTAGACGCAAATATTGGTGTGAGAGCTAATTCAATCAAGGAAACACTGCATGTTGGTGAAGGGCATATTGAAGAAGGATCAGCCGAGTGGTTCTTGTGGGAGAACAACTCCATTTGGCTCACTAACTTCACTCACCATCAGGCTTCCAAGCAGCTCTCAAGGAAACTCAGTTTTCACACTCTATGCTTAGTGCCCTTTGTGTGCCTAGGACTGAAATGAAGCTTGGTCAGCATCCCACACAAACGAATGCTCCACATGCGGGTTTCACATGCCACCAACTCCACATTCACAGGCAACTTCAGCGCCACAGCCGTTTTCAGATAGCCCTCAATGCAAAGGCTCTAGACGCAAATATTGGTGTGAGAGCTAATTCAATCAAGGAAACACTGCATGTTGGTGAAGGGCATATTGAAGAAGGATCAGCCGAGTGGTTCTTGTGGGAGAACAACTCCATTTGGCTCACTAACTTCACACACCATCAGGCTTCCAAGCAGCTCTCAAGGAAACTCAGTTTTCACACTCTATGCTTAGTGCTCTAGGTGTGCCTAGGACTGAAATTAAGCTTGGTCAACATCCCACACAAACGAATGCTCCACATGCGGGTTTCACATGCCACCAACTCCACATTCTCAGGCAACTTCAGCGCCACAGCCGTTTTCAGATAGCCCTCAATGCAAAGGCTCTAGACGCAAATATTGGTGTGAGAGCTAATTCAATCAAGGAAACACTGCATGTTGGTGAAGGGCATATTGAAGAAGGATCAGCCGAGTGGTTCTTGTGGGAGAACAACTCCATTTGGCTCCCTAACTTTACACACCATCAGGCTTCCAAGCAGCTCTCAAGGAAACTCAGTTTTCACACTCTATGCTTAGTGCCCTTTGAGTGAATTATCTAGGAATGAACCTGGTAGAGCATCCCACACAAACGAATGCTCCACATGCGGGTTTCACATGCCACCAACTCCACATTCACAGGCAACTTCAGCGCCACAGCCGTTTTCAGATAGCCCTCAATGCAAAGGCTCTAGACGCAAATATTGGTGTGAGAGCTAATTCAATCAAGGAAACACTGCATGTTGGTGAAGGGCATATTGAAGAAGGATCAGCCGAGTGGTTCTTGTGGGAGAACAACTCCATTTGGCTCCCTAACTTCACACACCATCAGGCTTCCAAGCAGCTCTCAAGGAAACTCAGTTTTCACACTCTATGCTTAGTGCTCTAGGTGTGCCTAGGACTGAAATGAAGCTTGGTCAACATCCCACACAAACGAATGCTCCACATGCGGGTTTCACATGCCACCAACTCCACATTCTAAGGCAACTTCAGCGCCACAGCCGTTTTCAGATAGCCCTCAATGCAAAGGCTCTAGACGCAAATATTGGTGTGAGAGCTAATTCAATCAAGGAAACACTGCATGTTGGTGAAGGGCATATTGAAGAAGGATCAGCCGAGTGGTTCTTGTGGGAGAACAACTCCATTTGGCTCACTAACTTCACACACCATCAGGCTTCCAAGCAGCTCTCAAGGAAACTCAGTTTTCACACCCTATGCTTAGTGCCCTTTGTGTGCCTAGGACTGAAATGAAGCTTGGTCAGCATCAAACACAAACGAATGCTCCACATGCGGGTTTCACATGCCACCAACTCCACATTCACAGGCAACATCAGCGCCACAGCCGTTTTCAGATAGCCCTCAATGCAAAGGCTCTAGACGCAAATATTGGTGTGAGAGCTAATTCAATCAAGGAAACACTGCATGTTGGTGAAGGGCATATTGAAGAAGGATCAGCCAAGTGGTTCTTGTGGGAGAACAACTCCATTTGGCTCACTAACTTCACACACCATCAGGCTTCCAAGCAGCTCTCAAGGAAACTCAGTTTTCACACTCTATGCTTAGTGCTCTATGAGTGCATTATCTAGGAATGAACCTGGTAGAGCATCCCACACAAACGAATGCTCCACATGCGGGTTTCACATGCCACCAACTCCACATTCACAGGCAACTTCAGCGCCACAGCCGTTTTCAGATAGCCCTCAATGCAAAGGCTCTAGATGCAAATATTGGTGTGAGAGCTAATTCAATCAAGGAAACACTGCATGTTGGTGAAGGGCATATTGAAGAAGGATCAGCCGAGTGGTTCTTGTGGGAGAACAACTCCATTTGGCTCTCTAACTTCACACACCATCAGGCTTCCAAGCAGCTCTCAAGGAAACTCAGTTTTCACACTCTATGCTTAGTGCCCTTTGAGTGCATTATCTAGGAATGAACCTGGTAGAGCATCCCACACAAACGAATGCTCCACATGCGGGTTTCACATGCCACCAACTCCACATTCACAGGCAACTTCAGCGCCACAGCCGTTTTCAGATAGCCCTCAATGCAAAGGCGCTAGACGCAAATATTGGTGTGAGAGCTAATTCAATCAAGGAAACACTGCATGTTGGTGAAGGGCATATTGAAGAAGGATCAGCCGAGTGGTTCTTGTGGGAGAACAACTCCATTTGGCTCACTAACTTCACACACCATCAGGCTTCCAAGCAGCTCTCAAGGAATCTCAGTTTTCACACCCTATGCTTAGTGCCCTTTGTGTGCCTAGGACTGAAATGAAGCTTGGTCAGCATCAAACACAAACGAATGCTCCACATGCGGGTTTCACATGCCACCAACTCCACATTCACAGGCAACATCAGCGCCACAGCCGTTTTCAGATAGCCCTCAATGCAAAGGCTCTAGACGCAAATATTGGTGTGAGAGCTAATTCAATCAAGGAAACATTGCATGTTGGTGAAGGGCATATTGAAGAAGGATCAGCCAAGTGGTTCTTGTGGGAGAACAACTCCATTTGGCTCACTAACTTCACACACCATCAGGCTTCCAAGCAGCTCTCAAGGAAACTCAGTTTTCACACTCTATGCTTAGTGCTCTATGAGTGCATTATCTAGGAATGAACCTGGTAGAGCATCCCACACAAACGAATGCTCCACATGCGGGTTTCACATGCCACCAACTCCACATTCACAGGCAACTTCAGCGCCACAGCCGTTTTCAGATAGCCCTCAATGCAAAGGCTCTAGATGCAAATATTGGTGTGAGAGCTAATTCAATCAAGGAAACACTGCATGTTGGTGAAGGGCATATTGAAGAAGGATCAGCCGAGTGGTTCTTGTGGGAGAACAACTCCATTTGGCTCTCTAACTTCACACACCATCAGGCTTCCAAGCAGCTCTCAAGGAAACTCAGTTTTCACACTCTATGCTTAGTGCCCTTTGAGTGCATTATCTAGGAATGAACCTGGTAGAGCATCCCACACAAACGAATGCTCCACATGCGGGTTTCACATGCCACCAACTCCACATTCACAGGCAACTTCAGCGCCACAGCCGTTTTCAGATAGCCCTCAATGCAAAGGCTCTAGACGCAAATATTGGTGTGAGAGCTAATTCAATCAAGGAAACACTGCATGCTGGTGAAGGGCATATTGAAGAAGGATCAGCCGAGTAGTTCTTGTGGGAGAACAACTCCATTTGGCTCACTAAATTCACACACCATCAGGCTTCCAAGCAGCTCTCAAGGAAACTTAGTTTTCACACTCTATGTTTAGTGCCCTTTGAGTGCATTATCTAGGAATGAACCTGGTAGAGCATCCCACACAAACGAATGCTCCACATGCGGGTTTCACATGCCACCAACTCCACATTCACAGGCAACTTCAGCGCCACAGCCGTTTTCAGATAGCCCTCAATGCAAAGGCTCTAGACGCAAATATTGGTGTGAGAGCTAATTCAATCAAGGAAACACTGCATGTTGGTGAAGGGCATATTGAAGAAGGATCAGCCGAGTGGTTCTTGTGGGAGAACAACTCCATTTGGCTCACTAACTTCACACACCATCAGGCTTCCAAGCAGCTCTCAAGGAAACTCAGTTTTCACACTCTATGTTTAGTGCCCTTTGAGTGCATTATCTGGGAATGAACCTGGTAGAGCATCCCACACAAACGAATGCTCCACATGCGGGTTTCACATGCCACCAACTCCACATTCACAGGCAACTTCAGCGCCACAGCCGTTTTCAGATAGCCCTCAATGCAAAGGCTCTAGACGCAAATATTGGTGTGAGAGCTAATTCAATCAAGGAAACACTGCATGTTGGTGAAGGGCATATTGAAGAAGGATCAGCCGAGTGGTTCTTGTGGGAGAACAACTCCATTTGGCTCACTAACTTCACTCACCATCAGGCTTCCAAGCAGCTCTCAAGGAAACTCAGTTTTCACACTCTATGCTTAGTGCCCTTTGTGTGCCTAGGACTGAAATGAAGCTTGGTCAGCATCCCACACAAACGAATGCTCCACATGCGGGTTTCACATGCCACCAACTCCACATTCACAGGCAACTTCAGCGCCACAGCCGTTTTCAGATAGCCCTCAATGCAAAGGCTCTAGACGCAAATATTGGTGTGAGAGCTAATTCAATCAAGGAAACACTGCATGTTGGTGAAGGGCATATTGAAGAAGGATCAGCTGAGTGGTTCTTGTGGGAGAACAACTCCATTTGGCTCACTAACTTCACACACCATCAGGCTTCCAAGCAGCTCTCAAGGAAACTCAGTTTTCACACTCTATGCTTAGTGCCCTTTGAGTGCATTATCTAGGAATGAACCTGGTAGAGCATCCCACACAAACGAATGCTCACATGCGGGTTTCACATGCCACCAACTCCACATTCACAGGCAACTTCAGCGCCACAGCCGTTTTCAGATAGCCCTCAATGCAAAGGCTCTAGACGCAAATATTGCTGTGAGAGCTAATTCAATCAAGGAAACACTGCATGTTGGTGAAGGGCATATTGAAGAAGGATCAGCCGAGTGGTTCTTGTGGGAGAACAACTCCATTTGGCTCCCTAACTTCACACACCATCAGGCTTCCAAGCAGCTCTCAAGGAAACTCAGTTTTCACACTCTATGCTTAGTGCCCTTTGAGTGCATTATCTAGGAATGAACCTGGTAGAGCATCCCACACAAACGAATGCTCCACATGCGGGTTTCACATGCCACCAACTCCACATTCACAGGCAACTTCAGCGCCACAGCCGTTTTCAGATAGCCCTCAATGCAAAGGCTCTAGACGCAAATATTGGTGTGAGAGCTAATTCAATCAAGGAAACACTGCATGTTGGTGAAGGGCATATTGAAGAAGGATCAGCCGAGTGGTTCTTGTGGGAGAACAACTCCATTTGGCTCCCTAACTTCACACACCATCAGGCTTCCAAGCAGCTCTCAAGGAAACTCAGTTTTCACACTCTATGCTTAGTACTCTAGGTGTGCCTAGGACTGAAATGAAGCTTGGTCAACATCCCACACAAACGAATGCTCCACATGCGGGTTTCACATGCCACCAACTCCACATTCACAGGCAACTTCAGCGCCACAGCCGTTTTCAGATAGCCCTCAATGCAAAGGCTCCAGACGCAAATATTGGTGTGAGAGCTAATTCAATCAAGGAAACACTGCATGTTGGTGAAGGGCATATTGAAGAAGGATCAGCCGAGTGGTTCTTGTGGGAGAACAACTCCATTTGGCTCAATAACTTCACACACCATCAGGCTTCCAAGCAGCTCTCAAGGAAACTCAGTTTTCACACTCTATGCTTAGTGCCCTTTGAGTGCCTAGGACTGAAATGAACCTGGTAGAGCATCCCACACAAACGAATGCTCCACATGCGGGTTTCACATGCCACCAACTCCACATTCACAGGCAACTTCAGCGCCACAGCCGTTTTCAGATAACCCTCAATGCAAAGGCTCTAGACGCAAATATTGGTGTGAGAGCTAATTCAATCAAGGAAACACTGCATGTTAGTGAAGGGCATATTGAAGAAGGATCAGCCGAGTGGTTCTTGTGGGAGAACAACTCCATTTGGCTCACTAACTTCACACACCATCAGGCTTCCAAGCAGCTCTCAAGGAAACTCAGTTTTCACACTCTATGCTTAGTGCCCTTTGAGTGCATTATCTAGGAATGAACCTGGTAGAGCATCCCACACAAACGAATGCTTCACATGTGGGTTTCACATGCCACCAACTCCACATTCACAGGCAACTTCAGCGCCACAGCCGTTTTCAGATAGCCCTCAATGCAAAGGCTCTAGACGCAAATATTGGTGTGAGAGCTAATTCAATCAAGGAAACACTGCATGTTGGTCAAGGGCATATTGAAGAAGGATCAGCCGAGTGGTTCTTGTGGGGAACAACTCCATTTGGCTCCCTAACTTCACACACCATCAGGCTTCCAAGCAGCTCTCAAGAAAACTCAGTTTTCACACTCTATGCTTAGTGCCCTTTGAGTGCATTATCTAGGAATGAACCTGGTAGAGCATCCCACACAAACGAATGCTCCACATGCGGGTTTCACATGCCACCAACTCCACATTCACAGGCAACTTCAGCGCCACAGCCGTTTTCAGATAGCCCTCAATGCAAAGGCTCTAGACGCAAATATTGGTGTGAGAGCTAATTCAATCAAGGAAACACTGCATGTTGGTGAAGGGCATATTGAAGAAGGATCAGCCGAGTGGTTCTTGTGGGAGAACAACTCCATTTGGCTCACTAACCTCACACACCATCAGGCTTCCAAGCAGCTCTCAAGGAAACTCAGTTTTCACACTCTATGCTTAGTGCCCTTTGAGTGCATTATCTAGGAATGAACCTGGTAGAGCATCCCACACAAACGAATGCTCCACATGCGGGTTTCACATGCCACCAACTCCACATTCACAGGCAACTTCAGCGCCACAGCCGTTTTCAGATAGCCCTCAATGCAAAGGCTCTAGATGCAAATATTGGTGTGAGAGCTAATTCAATCAAGGAAACACTGCATGTTGGTGAAGGGCATATTGAAGAAGGATCAGCCGAGTGGTTCTTGTGGGAGAACAACTCCATTTGGCTCCCTAACTTCACACACCATCAGGCTTCCAAGCAGCTCTCAAGGAAACTCAGTTTTCAAACTCTATGCTTAGTGCCCTTAGAGTGCATTATCTAGGAATGAACCTGGTAGAGCATCCCACACAAACGAATGCTCCACATGCGGGTTTCACATGCCACCAACTCCACATTCACAGGCAACTTCAGCGCCACAGCCGTTTTCAGATAGCCCTCAATGCAAAGGCTCTAGACGCAAATATTGGTGTGAGAGCTAATTCAATCAAGGAAACACTGCATGTTGGTGAAGGGCATATTGAAGAAGGATCAGCCGAGTGGTTCTTGTGGGAGAACAACTCCATTTGTCTCACTAACTTCACACACCATCAGGCTTCCAAGCAGCTCTCAAGGAAACTCAGTTTTCACACTCTATGCTTAGTGCCCTTTGTGTGCCTAGGACTGAAATGAAGCTTGGTGAGCATCAAACACAAACGAATGCTCCACATGGGGGTTTCACATGCCACCAACTCCACATTCACAGGCAGCTTCAGCGCCACAGCCGTTTTCAGATAGCCCTCAATGCAAAGGCTCTAGACGCAAATATTGGTGTGAGAGCTAATTCAATCAAGGAAACACTGCATGTTGGTGAAGGGCATATTGAAGAAGGATCAGCCAAGTGGTTCTTGTGGGAGAACAACTCCATTTGGCTCACTAACTTCACACACCATCAGGCTTCCAAGCAGCTCTCAAGGAAACTCAGTTTTCACACTCTATGCTTAGTGCTCTATGTGTGCCTAGGACTGAAATGAAGCTTGGTCAACATCCCACACAAACGAATGCTCCACATGCGGGTTTCACATGCCACCAACTCCACATTCACAGGCAACTTCAGCGCCACAGCCGTTTTCAGATAGCCCTCAATGCAAAGGCTCTAGACGCAAATATTGGTGTGAGAGCTAATTCAATCAAGGAAACACTGCATGTTGGTGAAGGGCATATTGAAGAAGGATCAGCCGAGTGGTTCTTGTGGGAGAACAACTCCATTTGGCTCCCTAACTTCACACACCATCAGGCTTCCAAGCAGCTCTCAAGGAAACTCAGTTTTCACACTCTATGCTTAGTGCCCTTTGAGTGCATTATCTAGGAATGAACCTGGTAGAGCATCCCACACAAACGAATGCTCCACATGCGGGTTTCACATGCCACCAACTCCACATTCACAGGCAACTTCAGCGCCACAGCCGTTTTCAGATAGCCCTCAATGCAAAGGCTCTAGACGCAAATATTGGTGTGAGAGCTAATTCAATCAAGGAAACACTGCATGTTGGTGAAGGGCATATTGAAGAAGGATCAGCCGAGTGGTTCTTGTGGGAGAACAACTCCATTTGGCTCACTAACTTCACACATCATCAGGCTTCCAAGCAGCTCTCAAGGAAACTCAGTTTTCACACTCTATGCTTAGTGCTCTATGTGTGCCTAGGACTGAAATGAAGCTTGGTCAACATCCCACACAAACGAATGCTCCACATGCGGGTTTCACATGCCACCAACTCCACATTCACAGGCAACTTCAGCGCCACAGCCGTTTTCAGATAGCCCTCAATGCAAAGGCTCTAGACGCAAATATTGGTGTGAGAGCTAATTCAATCAAGGAAACACTGCATGTTGGTGAAGGGCATATTGAAGAAGGATCAGCCGAGTGGTTCTTGTGGGAGAACAACTCCATTTGGCTCACTAACTTCACACACCATCAGGCTTCCAAGCAGCTCTCAAGGAAACTCAGTTTTCACACTCTATGCTTAGTGCCCTTTGAGTGCATTATCTAGGAATAAACCTGGTAGAGCATCCCACACAAACGAATGCTCCACATGCGGGTTTCACATGCCACCAACTCCACATTCACAGGCAACTTCAGCGCCACAGCCGTTTTCAGATAGCCCTCAATGCAAAGGCTCTAGACGCAAATATTGGTGTGAGAGCTAATTCAATCAAGGAAACACTGCATGTTGGTGAAGGGCATATTGAAGAAGGATCAGCCGAGTGGTTCTTGTGGGAGAACAACTCCATTTGGCTCCCTAACTTCACACACCATCAGGCTTCCAAGCAGCTCTCAAGGAAACTCAGTTTTCACACTCTATGCTTAGTGCCCTTTGAGTGCATTATCTAGGAATGAACCTGGTAGAGCATTCCACACAAACGAATGCTCCACATGCGGGTTTCACATGCCACCAACTCCACATTCACAGGCAACTTCAGCGCCACAGCCGTTTTCAGATAGCCCTCAATGCAAAGGCTCTAGACGCAAATATTGGTGTGAGAGCTAATTCAATCAAGGAAACACTGCATGTTGGTGAAGGGCATATTGAAGAAGGATCAGCCGAGTGGTTCTTGTGGGAGAACAACTCCATTTGGCTCACTAACTTCACACACCATCAGGCTTCCAAGCAGCTCTAAAGGAAACTCAGTTTTCACACTCTATGCTTAGTGCCCTTTGTATGGCTAGGACTGAAATGAACCTGGTAGAGCATCCCACACAAACGAATGCTCCACATGCGGGTTTCACATGCCACCAACTCCACATTCACAGGCAACTTCAGCGCCACAGCCGTTTTCAGATAGCCCTCAATGCAAAGGCTCTAGACGCAAATATTGGTGTGAGAGCTAATTCAATCAAGGAAACACTGCATGTTGGTGAAGGGCATATTGAAGAAGGATCAGCTGAGTGGTTCTTGTGGGAGAACAACTCCATTTGTCTCACTAACTTCACACACCATCAGGCTTCCAAGCAGCTCTCAAGGAAACTCAGTTTCCACACTCTATGCTTAGTGCCCTTTGAGTGCATTATCTAGGAATGAACCTGGTAGAGCATCCCACACAAACGAATGCTTCACATGCGGGTTTCACATGCCACCAACTCCACATTCACAGGCAACTTCAGCGCCACAGCCGTTTTCAGATAGCCCTCAATGCAAAGGCTCTAGACGCAAATATTGGTGTGAGAGCTAATTCAATCAAGGAAACACTGCATGTTGGTGAAGGGCATATTGAAGAAGGATCAGCAGAGTGGTTCTTGTGGGAGAACAACTCCATTTGGCTCACTAACTTCACACACCATCAGGCTTCCAAGCAGCTCTCAAGGAAACTCAGTTTTCACACTCTATGCTTAGTGCCCTTTGAGTGCATTATCTAGGAATGAACCTGGTAGAGCATCCCACACAAACGAATGCTCCACATGCGGGTTTCACATGCCACCAACTCCACATTCACAGGCAACTTCAGCGCCACAGCCGTTTTCAGATAGCCCTCAATGCAAAGGCTCTAGACGCAAATATTGGTGTGAGAGCTAATTCAATCAAGGAAACACTGCATGTTGGTGAAGGGCATATTGAAGAAGGATCAGCCGAGTGGTTCTTGTGGGAGAACAACTCCATTTGGCTCCCTAACTTCACACACCATCAGGCTTCCAAGCAGCTCTCAAGGAAACTCAGTTTTCACACTCTATGCTTAGTGCCCTTTGTGTGCCTAGGACTGAAATGAAGCTTGGTCAGCATCCCACACAAACGAATGCTCCCACATGCGGGTTTCACATGCCATCAACTCCACATTTTCAGGCAACTTCAGCGCCACAGCCGTTTTCAGATAGCCCTCAATGCAAAGGCTCTAGACGCAAATATTGGTGTGAGAGCTAATTCAATCAAGGAAACACTGCATGTTGGTGAAGGGCATATTGAAGAAGAATCAGCCGAGTGGTTCTTGTGGGAGAACAACTCCATTTGGCTCCCTAACTTCACACACCATCAGGCTTCCAAGCAGCTCTCAAGGAAACTCAGTTTTCACACTCTATGCTTAGTGCTCTTTGTGTGGCTAGGACTGAATGAAGCTTGGTCAGCATCCCACACAAACGAATGCTCCACATGCGGGTTTCACATGCCACCAACTCCACATTCACAGGCAACTTCAGCGCCACAGCTGTTTTCAGATAGCCCTCAATGCAAAGGCTCTAGACGCAAATATTGGTGTGAGAGCTAATTCAATCAAGGAAACACTGCATGTTGGTGAAGGGCATATTGAAGACGGATCAGCCGAGTGGTTCTTGTGGGAGAACAACTCCATTTGGCTCCCTAAATTCACACACCATCAGGCTTCCAAGCAGCTCTCAAGGAAACTCAGTTTTCACACTCTATGCTTAGTGCCCTTTGAGTGCATTATCTAGGAATGAACCTGGTACAGCATTTCACACAAACGAATGCTCCACATGCGGGTTTCACATGCCACCAACTCCACATTCACAGGCAACTTCAGCGCCACAGCCGTTTTCAGATAGCCCTCAATGCAAAGGCTCTAGACGCAAATATTGGTGTGAGAGCTAATTCAATCAAGGAAACACTGCATGTTGGTGAAGGGCATATTGAAGAAGGATCAGCCGAGTGGTTCTTGTGGGAGAACAACTCCATTTGGCTCACTAACTTCACACACCATCAGGCTTCCAAGCAGCTCTCAAGGAAACTCAGTTTTCACACTCTATGCTTAGTGCCCTTTGAGTGCATTATCTAGGAATGAACCTGGTAGAGCATCCCACACAAACGAATGCTCCACATGCGGGTTTCACATGCCACCAACTCCACATTCACAGGCAACTTCAGCGCCACAGCCGTTTTCAGATAGCCCTCAATGCAAAGGCTCTAGACGCAAATATTGGTGTGAGAGCTAATTCAATCAAGGAAACACTGCATGTTGGTGAAGGGCATATTGAAGAAGGATCAGCCGAGTGGTTCTTGTGGGAGAACAACTCCATTTGGCTCACTAACTTCACACACCATCAGGCTTCCAAGCAGCACTCAAGGAAACTCAGTTTTCACACTCTATGTTTAGTGCCCTTTGAGTGCATTATCTAGGAATGAACCTGGTAAAGCATCCCACACAAACGAATGCTCCACATGCGGGTTTCACATGCCACCAACTCCACATTCACAGGCAACTTCAGCGCCACAGCCGTTTTCAGATAGCCCTCAATGCAAAGGCTCTAGACGCAAATATTGGTGTGAGAGCTAATTCAATCAAGGAAACACTGCATGTTGGTGAAGGGCATATTGAAGAAGGATCAGCCGAGTGGTTCTTGTGGGAGAACAACTCCATTTGGCTCACTAACTTCACACACCATCAGGCTTCCAAGCAGCTCTCAAGGAAACTCAGTTTTCACACTCTATGCTTAGTGCCCTTTGCATGGCTAGGACTGAAATGAACCTGGTAGAGCATCCCACACAAACGAATGCTCCACATGCGGGTTTCACATGCCACCAACTCCACATTCACAGGCAACTTCAGCGCCACAGCCGTTTTCAGATAGCCCTCCATGCAAAGGCTCTAGACGCAAATATTGGTGTGAGAGCTAATTCAATCAAGGAAACACTGCATGTTGGTGAAGGGCATATTGAAGAAGGATCAGCTGAGTGGTTCCTGTGGGAGAACAACTCCATTTGGCTCACTAACTTCACACACCATCAGGCTTCCAAGCAGCTCTCAAGGAAACTCAGTTTCCACACTCTATGTTTAGTGCCCTTTGAGTGCATTATCTAGGAATGAACGTGGTAGAGCATCCCACACAAACGAATGCTCCACATGCGGGTTTCACATGCCACCAACTCCACATTCACAGGCAACTTCAGCCCCACAGCCGTTTTCAGATAGCCCTCAATGCAAAGGCTCTAGACGCAAATATTGGTGTGAGAGCTAATTCAATCAAGGAAACACTGCATGTTGGTGAAGGGCATATTGAAGAAGGATCAGCCGAGTGGTTCTTGTGGGAGAACAACTCCATTTGGCTCACTAACTTCACTCACCATCAGGCTTCCAAGCAGCTCTCAAGGAAACTCAGTTTTCACACTCTATGCTTAGTGCCCTTTGAGTGCATTATCTAGGAATGAACCTGGTAGAGCATCCCACACAAACGAATGCTCCACATGCGGGTTTCACATGCCACCAACTCCACATTCACAGGCAACTTCAGCGCCACAGCCGTTTTCAGATAGCCCTCAATGCAAAGGCTCTAGACGCAAATATTGGTGTGAGAGCTAATTCAATCAAGGAAACACTGCATGTTGGTGAAGGGCATATTGAAGAAGGATCAGCCGAGTGGTTCTTGTGGGAGAACAACTCCATTTGGCTCCCTAACTTCACACACCATCAGGCTTCCAAGCAGCTCTCAAGGAAACTCAGTTTTCACACTCTATGCTTAGTGCCCTTTGTGTGCCTAGGACTGAAATGAAGCTGGGTCAGCATCCCACACAAACGAATGCTCCACATGCGGGTTTCACATGCCACCAACTCCACATTCACAGGCAACTTCAGCGCCACAGCCGTTTTCAGATAGCCCTCAATGCAAAGGCTCTAGAGGCAAATATTGGTGTGAGAGCTAATTCAATCAAGGAAACACTGCATGTTGGTGAAGGGCATATTGAAGAAGGATCAGCCGAGTGGTTCTTGTGGGAGAACAACTCCATTTGGCTCACTAACTTCACACACCATCAGGCTTCCAAGCAGCTCTCAAGGAAACTCAGTTTTCACACTCTATGCTTAGTGCCCTTTGAGTGCATTATCTAGGAATGAACGTGGTAGAGCATCCCACACAAACGAATGCTCCACATGCGGGTTTCACATGCCACCAACTCCACATTCACAGGCAACTTCAGCGCCACAGCCGTTTTCAGATAGCCCTCAATGCAAAGGCTCTAGACGCAAATATTGGTGTGAGAGCTAATTCAATCAAGGAAACACTGCATGTTGGTGAAGGGCATATTGAAGAAGGATCAGCCGAGTGGTTCTTGTGGGAGAACAACTCCATTTGGCTCACTAACTTCACACACCATCAGGCTTCCAAGCAGCTCTCAAGGAAACTCAGTTTTCACACTCTATGCTTAGTGCCCTTTGAGTGCATTATCTAGGAATGAACCTGGTAGAGCATCCCACACAAACGAATGCTCCACATGCGGGTTTCACATGCCACCAACTCCACATTCACAAGGCAACATCAGCGCCACAGCCGTTTTCAGATAGCCCTCAATGCAAAGGCTCTAGACGCAAATATTGGTGTGAGAGCTAATTCAATCAAGGAAACACTGCATGTTGGTGAAGGGCATATTGAAGAAGGATCAGCCGAGTGGTTCTTGTGGGAGAACAACTCCATTTGGCTCACTAACTTCACACACCATCAGGCTTCCAAGCAGCTCTCAAAGGAAACTCAGTTTTCACACTCTATGCTTAGTGCCCTTTGCATGGCTAGGACTGAAATGAACCTGGTAGAGCATCCCACACAAACGAATGCTCCACATGCGGGTTTCACATGCCACCAACTCCACATTCACAGGCAACTTCAGCGCCACAGCCGTTTTCAGATAGCCCTCAATGCAAAGGCTCTAGACGCAAATATTGGTGTGAGAGCTAATTCAATCAAGGAAACACTGCATGTTGGTGAAGGGCATATTGAAGAAGGATCAGCTGAGTGGTTCCTGTGGGAGAACAACTCCATTTGGCTCACTAACTTCACACACCATCAGGCTTCCAAGCAGCTCTCAAGGAAACTCAGTTTTCCACACTCTATGTTTAGTGCCCTTTGAGTGCATTATCTAGGAATGAACGTGGTAGAGCATCCCACACAAACGAATGCTTCACATGCGGGTTTCACATGCCACCAACTCCACATTCACAGGCAACTTCAGCGCCACAGCCGTTTTCAGATAGCCCTCAATGCAAAGGCTCTAGACGCAAATATTGGTGTGAGAGCTAATTCAATCAAGGAAACACTGCATGTTGGTGAAGGGCATATTGAAGAAGGATCAGCCGAGTGGTTCTTGTGGGAGAACAACTCCATTTGGCTCACTAACTTCACTCACCATCAGGCTTCCAAGCAGCTCTCAAGGAAACTCAGTTTTCACACTCTATGCTTAGTGCCCTTTGAGTGCAATATCTAGGAATGAACCTGGTAGAGCATCCCACACAAACGAATGCTCCACATGCGGGTTTCACATGCCACCAACTCCACATTCACAGGCAACTTCAGCGCCACAGCCGTTTTCAGATAGCCCTCAATGCAAAGGCTCTAGACGCAAATATTGGTGTGAGAGCTAATTCAATCAAGGAAACACTGCATGTTGGTGAAGGGCATATTGAAGAAGGATCAGCCGAGTGGTTCTTGTGGGAGAACAACTCCATTTGGCTCCCTAACTTCACACTCCATCAGGCTTCCAAGCAGCTCTCAAGGAAACTCAGTTTTCACACTCTATGCTTAGTGCCCTTTGTGTGCCTAGGACTGAAATGAAGCTTGGTCAGCATCCCACACAAACGAATGCTCCACATGCGGGTTTCACATGCCACCAACTCCACATTCACAGGCAACTTCAGCGCCACAGCCGTTTTCAGATAGCCCTCAATGCAAAGGCTCTAGACGCAAATATTGGTGTGAGAGCTAATTCAATCAAGGAAACACTGCATGTTGGTGAAGGGCATATTGAAGAAGGATCAGCCGAGTGGTTCTTGTGGGAGAACAACTCCATTTGGCTCCCTAACTTCACACACCATCAGGCTTCCAAGCAGCTCTCAAGGAAACTCAGTTTTCACACTCTATGCTTAGTGCCCTTTGAGTGCATTATCTAGGAATGAACGTGGTAGAGCATCCCACACAAACGAATGCTCCACATGCGGGTTTCACATGCCACCAACTCCACATTCACAGGCAACTTCAGCGCCACAGCCGTTTTCAGATAGCCCTCAATGCAAAGGCTCTAGACGCAAATATTGGTGTGAGAGCTAATTCAATCAAGGAAACACTGCATGTTGGTGAAGGGCATATTGAAGAAGGATCAGCCGAGTGGTTCTTGTGGGAGAACAACTCCATTTGGCTCACTACACTTCACACACCATCAGGCTTCCAAGCAGCTCTCAAGGAAACTCAGTTTTCACACTCTATGCTTAGTGCCCTTTGAGTGCATTATCTAGGAATGAACGTGCTAGAGCATCCCACACAAACGAATGCTCCACATGCGGGTTTCACATGCCACCAACTCCACATTCAACAGGCAACTTCAGCGCCACAGCCGTTTTCAGATAGCCCTCAATGCAAAGGCTCTAGACGCAAATATTTGTGTGAGAGCTAATTCAATCAAGGAAACACTGCATGTTGGTGAAGGGCATATTGAAGAAGGATCAGCCGAGTGGTTCTTGTGGGAGAACAACTCCATTTGGCTCACTAACTTCACACACCATCAGGCTTCCAAGCAGCTCTCAAGGAAACTCAGTTTTCACACTCTATGCTTAGTGCCCTTTGCATGGCTAGGACTGAAATGAACCTGGTAGAGCATCCCACACAAACGAATGCTCCACATGCGGGTTTCACATGCCACCAACTCCACATTCACAGGCAACTTCAGCGCCACAGCCGTTTTCAGATAGCCCTCAATGCAAAGGCTCTAGACGCAAATATTGGTGTGAGAGCTAATTCAATCAAGGAAACACTGCATGTTGGTGAAGGGCATATTGAAGAAGGATCAGCTGAGTGGTTCTTGTGGGAGAAACAACTCCATTTGGCTCACTAACTTCACACACCATCAGGCTTCCAAGCAGCTCTCAAGGAAACTCAGTTTTCCACACTCTATGCTTAGTGCCCTTTGAGTGCATTATCTAGGAATGAACGTGCTAGAGCATCCCACACAAACGAATGCTTCACATGCGGGTTTCACATGCCACCAACTCCACATTCACAGGCAACTTCAGCCCCACAGCCGTTTTCAGATAGCCCTCAATGCAAAGGCTCCTAGACGCAAATATTGGTGTGAGAGCTAATGTCAATCAAGGAAACACTGCATGTTGGTCAAGGGCATATTGAAGAAGGATCAGCCGAGTGGTTCTTGTGGGAGAACAACTCCACTTGGCTCACTAACTTCACTCACCATCAGGCTTCCAAGCAGCTCTCAAGGAAACTCAGTTTTCACACTCTATGCTTAGTGCCCTTTGAGTGCATTATCTAGGAATGAACCTGGTAGAGCATCCCACACAAACGAATGCTCCACATGCGGGTTTCACATGCCACCAACTCCACATTCACAAGGCAACTTCAGCGCCACAGCCGTTTTCAGATAGCCCTCAATGCAAAGGCTCTAGACGCAAATATTGGTGTGAGAGCTAATTCAATCAAGGAAACACTGCATGTTGGTGAAGGGGCATATTGAAGAAGGATCAGCCGAGTGGTTCTTGTGGGAGAACAACTCCATTTGGCTCCCTAAACTTCACACACCATCAGGCTTCCAAGCAGCTCTCAAGGAAACTCAGTTTTCACACTCTATGCTTAGTGCCCTTTGAGTGCATTATCTAGGAATGAACGTGTAAGAGCATCCCCACAAAACGAATGCTTCCACATGCGGTTTCACATGCCACCAACTCCACATTCACAGGCAACTTCAGCGCCACAGCCGTTTTCAGATAGCCCTCAATGCAAAGGCTCTAGACGCAAAATATTGGTGTGAGAGCTAATTCAATCAAGGAAACACTGCATGTTGGTGAAGGGCATATTGAAGAAGGATCAGCCGAGTGGTTCTTGTGGGAGAACAACTCCATTTTGGCTCACTAACTTCACACACCATCAGGCTTCCAAGCAGCTCTCAAGGAAACTCAGTTTTCACACTCCTATGCTTAGTGCCCTTTGAGTGCATTATCTAGGAATGAACCTGGTAGAGCATCCCACACAAACGAATGCTCCACATGCGGGTTTCACATGCCACCAACTCCACATTCACAGGCAACTTCAGCGCCACAGCCGTTTTCAGATAGCCCTCAATGCAAAGGCTCTAGACGCAAATATTGGTGTGAGAGCTAATTCAATCAAGGAAACACTGCATGTTGGTGAAGGGCATATTGAAGAAGGATCAGCCGAGTGGTTCTTGTGGGAGAACAACTCCATTTGGCTCACTAACTTCACACACCATCAGGCTTCCAAGCAGCTCTCAAGGAAACTCAGTTTTTCACACTCTATGCTTAGTGCCCTTTGCAATGGCTAGGACTGAAATGAACCTGGTAGAGCATCCCACACAGAACGAAATGCTCCACATGCGGGTTTTCACATGCCAACCAACTCCACATTCACAGGCAACTTCAGCGCCACAGCCGTTTTCCAGATAGCCCTCAATGCAAAGGCTCTAGACGCAAATATTGGTGTGAGAGCTAATTCAATCAAGGAAACACTGCATGTTGGTGAAGGGCATATTGAAGAAGGATCAGCTGAGATGGTTCTTGTGGGAGAACAACTCCATTTGGTCTCACTAACTTCCACACACCATCAGGCTTCCAAGCAGCTCTCAAGGAAACTCAGTTTCCACACTCTATGCTTAGTGCCCTTTGAGTGCATTATCTAGGAATGAACGTGCTAGAGCATCCCACACAAACGAATGCTTCACATGCGGGTTTCACATGCCACCAACTCCACATTCACTTAGGCAACTTCAGCCCCACAGGCCGTTTTCAGATAGCCTCAATTGCAAAGGCTCTAGACGCAAATATTGGTGTGAGAGCTAATTCAATCAAGGAAACACTGCATGTTGGTGAAGGGCATATTGAAGAAGGATCAGCCGAGTGGTTCTTGTGGGAGAACAACTCCATTTGGCTCACTAACTTCACTCACCATCAGGCTTCCAAGCAGCTCTCAAGGAAACTCAGTTTTCACACTCTATGCTTAGTGCCCTTTGAGTGCATTATCTAGGAATGAACCTGGTAGAGCATCCCACACAAACGAATGCTCCACATGCGGGTTTTCACATGCCACCAACTCCACATTCACTAGGCAACTTCAGCGCACAGCCGTTTTCAGATAGCCCTCAATGCAAAGGCTCTAGACCGCAAATATTGGTGTGAGAGCTAATTCAATCAAGGAAATCATTGCATGTTGGTGAAGGGCATATTGAAGAAGATCAGCCGAGTGGTTCTTGTGGGAGAACAACTCCATTTGGCTCCCTAACTTCCACACAACCATCAGGCTTTCCAAGCAGCTCTCAAGGAAACTCAGTTTT
>NW_026697752.1:0-33206 GCF_030435755.1 Ochotona princeps
TGTGTGAAGTTAGTGAGCCAAATGGAGTTGTTCTCCCACAAGAACCACTCGGCTGATCCTTCTTCAATATGCCCTTCACCCAACATGCAGTGTTTCCTTGATTGAATTAGCTCTCACGCCAATATTTGCGTCTAGAGCCTTTGCATTGAGGGCTATCTGAAAACGGCTGAGGCGCTGAAGTTGCCTGTGAATGTGGAGTTGGTGGCATGTGAAACCGCATGTGGAGGATTCGTTTGTGTGGGATGCTCTACCAGGTTCATCCCTAGATAACGCACTCAAAGGGCACTAAGCATAGAGTGTGAAAACTGAGTTTCCTTGAGAGGCTGCTTGGAAGCCTAGATGGTGTGTGAAGTTAGTGAGCCAAATGGAGTTGTTCTCCCACAAGAACCACTCGGCTAATCCTTCTTCAATATGCCCTTCACCAACATGCAGTGTTTCCTTGATTGAATTAGCTCTCACACCAATATTTGCGTCTAGAGCCTTTGCATTGAGGGCTATCTGAAAACAGCTGTGGCGCTGAAGTGCCTGTGAATGTGGAGTTGGTGGCATGTGAAACCCCGCATGTGGAGCATTCGTTTGTGTGGGATGCTCTACCAGGTTCATCCCTAGATAATGCACTCAAAGGGCACTAAGCATAGAGTGTGAAAACTGAGTTTCCTTGAGAGCTGCTTGGAAGCCTGACGGTGTGTGAAGTTAGTGAGCCAAATGGAGTTGTTCTCCCACAAGAACCACTCGGCTGATCCTTCTTCAATATGCCCTTCACCAACATGCAGTGTTTCCTTGATTGAATTAGCTCTCACACCAATATTTGCGTCTAGAGCCTTTGCATTGAGGGCTATCTGAAAGCGGCTGTGGCGCTGAAGTTTCCTGTGAATGTGGAGTTTGGTGGCATGTGAAACCCGCATGTGGAGCATTCGTTTGTGTGGGATGCTCTACCAGGTTCATTCCTAGATAATGCACTCAAAGGGCACTAAGCATAGAGTGTGAAAACTGAGTTTCCTTGAGAGCTGCTTGGAAGCCTGATGGTGTGTGAAGTTAGTGAGCCAAATGGAGTTGTTCTCCCACAAGAACCACTCGGCTGATCCTTCTTCAATATGCCCTTCACCAACATGCAGTGTTTCCTTGATTGAATTAGCTCTCACACCAATATTTGCGTCTAGAGCCTTTGCATTGAGGGCTATCTGAAAACGGCTGTGGCGCTGAAGTTGCCTGTGAATGTGGAGTTGGTGGCATGTGAAACCCGCATGTGGAGCATTCGTTTGTGTGGGATGCTCTACCAGGTTCATTCCTAGATGATGCACTCAAAGGGCACTAAGCATAGAGTGTGAAAACTGAGTTTCCTTGAGAGCTGCTTGGAAGCCTGATGGTGTGTGAAGTTAGTGAGCCAAATGGAGTTGTTCTCCCACAAGAACCACTCGGCTGATCCTTCTTCAATATGCCCTTCACCAACATGCAGTGTTTCCTTGATTGAATTAGTTCTCACACCAATATTTGCGTCTAGAGCCTTTGCATTGAGGGCTATCTGAAAATGGCTGTGGCGCTTAAGTTGCCTGTGAATGTGGAGTTGGTGGCATGTGAAACCCGCATGTGGAGCATTCGTTTGTGTGGGATGCTCTACCAGGTTCATTCCTAGATAATGCACTCAAAGGGCACTAAGCATAGAGTGTGAAAACTGAGTTTCCTTGAGAGCTGCTTGGAAGCCTGATGGTGTGTGAAGTTAGTGAGCCAATGGAGTTGTTCTCCCACAAGAACCACTCGGCTGATCCTTCTTCAATATGCCCTTCACCAACATGCAGTGTTTCCTTGATTGAATTAGCTCTCACGCCAATATTTGCGTCTAGAGCCTTTGCATTGAGGGCTATCTGAAAACGGCTGTGGCGCTGAAGTTGCCTGTGAATGTGGAGTTGGTGGCATGTGAAACCCGCATGTGGAGCATTCGTTTGTGTGGGATGCTCTACCAGGTTCATTCCCTAGATAATGCACTCAAAGGGCACTAAGCATAGAGTGTGAAAACTGAGTTTCTTGAGAGCTGCTTGGAAGCCTGATGGTGTGTGAAGTTAGTGAGCCAAATGGAGTTGTTCTCCCACAAGAACCACTCGGCTGATCCTTCTTCAATATGCCCTTCACCAACATGCAGTGTTTCCTTGATTGAATTAGCTCTCACGCCAATATTTGCGTCTAGAGCCTTTGCATTGAGGGCTATCTGAAAACGGCTGTGGCTCTGAAGTTGCCTGTGAATGTGGAGTTGGTGGCATGTGAAACCGCATGTGGAGGCATTCGTTTGTGTGGGATGCTCTACCAGGTTCATCCCTAGATAATGCACTCAAAGGGCACTAAGCATAGAGTGTGAAAACTGAGTTTCCTTGAGAGCTGCTTGGAAGCCTGATGGTGTGTGAAGTTAGTGAGCCAAATGGAGTTGTTCTCCCACAAGAACCACTCGGCTGATCCTTCTTCAATATGCCCTTCACCAACATGCAGTGTTTCCTTGATTGAATTAGCTCTCACACCAATATTTGCGTCTAGAGCCTTTGCATTGAGGGCTATCTGAAAGCGGCTGTGGCGCTGAAGTTGCCTGTGAATGTGGAGTTGGTGGCATGTGAAACCCGCATGTGGAGCATTCGTTTGTGTGGGATGCTCTACCAGGTTCATTCCTAGATAATGCACTCAAAGGGCACTAAGCATAGAGTGTGAAAACTGAGTTTCCTTGAGAGCTGCTTGGAAGCCTGATGGTGTGTGAAGTTAGTGAGCCAAATGGAGTTGTTCTCCCACAAGAACCACTCGGCTGATCCTTCTTCAATATGCCCTTCACCAACATGCAGTGTTTCCTTGATTGAATTAGCTCTCACACCAATATTTGCGTCTAGAGCCTTTGCATTGAGGGCTATCTGAAAGCGGCTGTGGCGCTGAAGTTGCCTGTGAATGTGGAGTTGGTGGCATGTGAAACCCGCATGTGGAGCATTCGTTTGTGTGGGATGCTCTACCAGGTTCATTCCTAGATAATGCACTCAAAGGGCACTAAGCATAGAGTGTGAAAACTGAGTTTCCTTGAGAGCTGCTTGGAAGCCTGATGGTGTGTGAAGTTAGTGAGCCAAATGGAGTTGTTCTCCCACAAGAACCACTCGGCTGATCCTTCTTCAATATGCCCTTCACCAACATGCAGTGTTTCCTTGATTGAATTAGCTCTCACACCAATATTTGCGTCTAGAGCCTTTGCATTGAGGGCTATCTGAAAACGGCTGTGGCGCTGAAGTTGCCTGTGAATGTGGAGTTGGTGGCATGTGAAACCCGCATGTGGAGCATTCGTTTGTGTGGGATGCTCTACCAGGTTCATTCCTAGATAACGCACTCAAAGGGCACTAAGCATAGAGTGTGAAAACTGAGTTTCCTTGAGAGCTGCTTGGAAGCCTGATGGTGTGTGAAGTTAGTGAGCCAAATGGAGTTGTTCTCCCACAAGAACCACTCGGCTGATCCTTCTTCAATATGCCCTTCACCAACATGCAGTGTTTCCTTGATTGAATTAGCTCTCACACCAATATTTGCGTCTAGAGCCTTTGCATTGAGGGCTATCTGAAAATGGCTGTGGCGCTGAAGTTGCCTGTGAATGTGGAGTTGGTGGCATGTGAAACCCGCATGTGGAGCATTCGTTTGTGTCGGATGCTCTACCAGGTTCATCCTAGATAATGCACTCAAAGGGCACTAAGCATAGAGTGTGAAATCTGAGTTTCCTTGAGAGCTGCTTGGAAGCCTGATGGTGTGTGAAGTTAGTGAGCCAAATGGAGTTGTTCTCCCACAAGAACCACTCGGCTGATCCTTCTTCAATATGCCCTTCACCAACATGCAGTGTTTCCTTGATTGAATTAGCTCTCACACCAATATTTGCGTCTAGAGCCTTTGCATTGAGGGCTATCTGAAAACGGCTGTGGCGCTGAAGTTGCCTGTGAATGTGGAGTTGGTGGCATGTGAAACCCGCATGTGGAGCATTCGTTTGTGTGGGATGCTCTACCAGGTTCATTCCTAGATAATGCACTCAAAGGGCACTAAGCATAGAGTGTGAAAACTGAGTTTCCTTGAGAGCTGCTTGGAAGCCTGATGGTGTGTGAAGTTAGTGAGCCAAATGGAGTTGTTCTCCCACAAGAACCACTCGGCTGATCCTTCTTCAATATGCCCTTCACCAACATGCAGTGTTTCCTTGATTGAATTAGCTCTCACACCAATATTTGCGTCTAGAGCCTTTGCATTGAGGGCTATCTGAAAACGGCTGTGGCGCTGAAGTTGCTGTGAATGTGGAGTTGGTGGCATGTGAAACCCGCATGTGGAGCATTCGTTTGTGTGGGATGCTCTACCAGGTTCATTCCTAGATAATGCACTCAAAGGGCACTAAGCATAGAGTGTGAAAACTGAGTTTCCTTGAGAGCTGCTTGGAAGCCTGACGGTGTGTGAAGTTAGTGAGCCAAATGGAGTTGTTCTCCCACAAGAACCACTCGGCTGATCCTTCTTCAATATGCCCTTCACCAACATGCAGTGTTTCCTTGATTGAATTAGCTCTCACACCAATATTTGCGTCTAGAGCCTTTGCATTGAGGGCTATCTGAAAACGGCTGTGGCGCTGAAGTTGCCTGAGAATGTGGAGTTGGTGGCATGTGAAACCCGCATGTGGAGCATTCGTTTGTGTGGGATGCTCTACCAGGTTCATCCCTAGATAATGCACTCAAAGGGCACTAAGCATAGAGTGTGAAAACTGAGTTTCCTTGAGAGCTGCTTGGAAGCCTGATGGTGTGTGAAGTTAGTGAGCCAAATGGAGTTGTTCTCCCACAAGAACCACTCGGCTGATCCTTCTTCAATATGCCCTTCACCAACATGCAGTGTTTCCTTGATTGAATTAGTTCTCACACCAATATTTGCGTCTAGAGCCTTTGCATTGAGGGCTATCTGAAAGCGGCTGTGGCGCTGAAGTTGCCTGTGAATGTGGAGTTGGTGGCATGTGAAACCCGCATGTGGAGCATTCGTTTGTGTGGGATGCTCTACCAGGTTCATTCCTAGATAATGCACTCAAAGGGCACTAAGCATAGAGTGTGAAAACTGAGTTTCCTTGAGAGCTGCTTGGAAGCCTGATGGTGTGTGAAGTTAGTGAGCCAAATGGAGTTGTTCTGCCACAAGAACCACTCGGCTGATCCTTCTTCAATATGCCCTTCACCAACATGCAGTGTTTCCTTGATTGAATTAGCTCTCACACCAATATTTGCGTCTAGAGCCTTTGCATTGAGGGCTATCTGAAAACGGCTGTGGCGCTGAAGTTGCCTGTGAATGTGGAGTTGGTGGCATGTGAAACCCGCATGTGGAGCATTCGTTTGTGTGGGATGCTCTACCAGGTTCATTCCTAGATAACGCACTCAAAGGGCACTAAGCATAGAGTGTGAAAACTGAGTTTCCTTGAGAGCTGCTTGGAAGCCTGATGGTGTGTGAAGTTAGTGAGCCAAATGGAGTTGTTCTCCCACAAGAACCACTCGGCTGATCCTTCTTCAATATGCCCTTCACCAACATGCAGTGTTTCCTTGATTGAATTAGCTCTCACACCAATATTTGCGTCTAGAGCCTTTGCATTGAGGGCTATCTGAAAACGGCTGTGGCGCTGAAGTTGCCTGAGAATGTGGAGTTGGTGGCATGTGAAACCCGCATGTGGAGCATTCGTTTGTGTCGGATGCTCTACCAGGTTCATCCTAGATAATGCACTCAAAGGGCACTAAGCATAGAGTGTGAAAACTGAGTTTCCTTGAGAGCTGCTTGGAAGCCTGATGGTGTGTGAAGTTAGTGAGCCAAATGGAGTTGTTCTCCCACAAGAACCACTCGGCTGATCCTTCTTCAATATGCCCTTCACCAACATGCAGTGTTTCCTTGATTGAATTAGCTCTCACACCAATATTTGCGTCTAGAGCCTTTGCATTGAGGGCTATCTGAAAACGGCTGTGGCTCTGAAGTTGCCTGTGAATGTGGAGTTGGTGGCATGTGAAACCCGCATGTGGAGCATTCGTTTGTGTGGGATGCTCTACCAGGTTCATTCCTAGATAATGCACTCAAAGGGCACTAAGCATAGAGTGTGAAAACTGAGTTTCCTTGAGAGCTGCTTGGAAGCCTGATGGTGTGTGAAGTTAGTGAGCCAAATGGAGTTGTTCTCCCACAAGAACCACTCGGCTGATCCTTCTTCAATATGCCCTTCACCAACATGCAGTGTTTCCTTGATTGAATTAGCTTCTCACACCAATATTTGCGTCTAGAGCATTTGCATTGAGGGCTATCTGAAAACGGCTGTGGCGCTGAAGTTGCCTGTGAATGTGGAGTTGGTGGCATGTGAAACCCGCATGTGGAGCATTCGTTTGTGTGGGATGCTCTACCAGGTTCATTCCTAGATAATGCACTCAAAGGGCACTAAGCATAGAGTGTGAAAACTGAGTTTCCTTGAGAGCTGCTTGGAAGCCTGATGGTGTGTGAAGTTAGTGAGCCAAATGGAGTTGTTCTCCCACAAGAACCACTCGGCTGATCCTTCTTCAATATGCCCTTCACCAACATGCAGTGTTTCCTTGATTGAATTAGCTCTCACACCAATATTTGCGTCTAGAGCCTTTGCATTGAGGGCTATCTGAAAACGGCTGTGGCTCTGAAGTTGCTTGTGAATGTGGAGTTGGTGGCATGTGAAACCCGCATGTGGAGCATGCGTTTGTGTGGGATGCTCTACCAGGTTCATTCCTAGATAATGCACTCAAAGGGCACTAAGCATAGAGTGTGAAAACTGAGTTTCCTTGAGAGCTGCTTGGAAGCCTGATGGTGTGTGAAGTTAGTGAGCCAAATGGAGTTGTTCTCCCACAAGAACCACTCGGCTGATCCTTCTTCAATATGCCCTTCACCAACATGCAGTGTTTCCTTGATTGAATTAGCTCTCACACCAATATTTGCGTCTAGAGCCTTTGCATTGAGGGCTATCTGAAAACGGCTGTGGCGCTGAAGTTGCCTGAGAATGTGGAGTTGGTGGCATGTGAAACCCGCATGTGGAGCATTCGTTTGTGTGGGATGCTCTACCAGGTTCATCCCTAGATAATGCACTCAAAGGGCACTAAGCATAGAGTGTGAAAACTGAGTTTCCTTGAGAGCTGCTTGGAAGCCTGATGGTGTGTGAAGTTAGTGAGCCAAATGGAGTTGTTCTCCCACAAGAACCACTCGGCTGATCCTTCTTCAATATGCCCTTCACCAACATGCAGTGTTTCCTTGATTGAATTAGTTCTCACACCAATATTTGCGTCTAGAGCCTTTGCATTGAGGGCTATCTGAAAAGCGGCTGTGGCGCTGAAGTTGCCTGTGAATGTGGAGTTGGTGGCATGTGAAACCCGCATGTGGAGCATTCGTTTGTGTGGGATGCTCTACCAGGTTCATTCCTAGATAATGCACTCAAAGGGCACTAAGCATAGAGTGTGAAATCTGAGTTTCCTTGAGAGCTGCTTGGAAGCCTGATGGTGTGTGAAGTTAGTGAGCCAAATGGAGTTGTTCTCCCACAAGAACCACTCGGCTGATCCTTCTTCAATATGCCCTTCACCAACATGCAGTGTTTCCTTGATTGAATTAGCTCTCACACCAATATTTGCGTCTAGAGCCTTTGCATTGAGGGCTATCTGAAAACGGCTGTGGCGCTGAAGTTGCCTGAGAATGTGGAGTTGGTGGCATGTGAAACCCGCATGTGGAGCATTCGTTTGTGTGGGATGCTCTACCAGGTTCATCCCTAGATAATGCACTCAAAGGGCACTAAGCATAGAGTGTGAAAACTGAGTTTCCTTGAGAGCTGCTTGGAAGCCTGACGGTGTGTGAAGTTAGTGAGCCAAATGGAGTTGTTCTCCCACAAGAACCACTCGGCTGATCCTTCTTCAATATGCCCTTCACCAACATGCAGTGTTTCCTTGATTGAATTAGCTCTCACACCAATATTTGCGTCTAGAGCCTTTGCATTGAGGGCTATCTGAAAACGGCTGTGGCGCTGAAGTTGCCTGAGAATGTGGAGTTGGTGGCATGTGAAACCCGCATGTGGAGCATTCGTTTGTGTGGGATGCTCTACCAGGTTCATTCCCTAGATAATGCACTCAAAGGGCACTAAGCATAGAGTGTGAAAACTGAGTTTCCTTGAGAGCTGCTTGGAAGCCTGATGGTGTGTGAAGTTAGTGAGCCAAATGGAGTTGTCCTCCCACAAGAACCACTCGGCTGATCCTTCTTCAATATGCCCTTCACCAACATGCAGTGTTTCCTTGATTGAATTAGCTCTCACGCCAATATTTGCGTCTAGAGCCTTTGCATTGAGGGCTATCTGAAAACGGCTGTGGCGCTGAAGTTGCCTGAGAATGTGGAGTTGGTGGCATGTGAAACCCGCATGTGGAGCATTCGTTTGTGTCGGATGCTCTACCAGGTTCATCCCTAGATAATGCACTCAAAGGGCACTAAGCATAGAGTGTGAAAACTGAGTTTCCTTGAGAGCTGCTTGGAAGCCTGATGGTGTGTGAAGTTAGTGAGCCAAATGGAGTTGTTCTCCCACAAGAACCACTCGGCTGATCCTTCTTCAATATGCCCTTCACCAACATGCAGTGTTTCCTTGATTGAATTAGCTCTCACACCAATATTTGCGTCTAGAGAATTTGCATTGAGGGCTATCTGAAAACGGCTGTGGCGCTGAAGTTGCCTGTGAATGTGGAGTTGGTGGCATGTGAAACCCGCATGTGGAGCATTCGTTTGTGTGGGATGCTCTACCAGGTTCATTCCTAGATAATGCACTCAAAGGGCACTAAGCATAGAGTGTGAAAACTGAGTTTCCTTGAGAGCTGCTTGGAAGCCTGATGGTGTGTGAAGTTAGTGAGCCAAATGGAGTTGTTCTCCCACAAGAACCACTCGGCTGATCCTTCTTCAATATGCCCTTCACCAACATGCAGTGTTTCCTTGATTGAATTAGCTCTCACACCAATATTTGCGTCTAGAGCCTTTGCATTGAGGGCTATCTGAAAACGGCTGTGGCTCTGAAGTTGCCTTGTAGAATGTGGAGTTGGTGGCATGTGAAACCCGCATGTGGAGCATGCGTTTGTGTGGGATGCTCTACCAGGTTCATTCCTAGATAACGCACTCAAAGGGCACTAAGCATAGAGTGTGAAAACTGAGTTTCCTTGAGAGCTGCTTGGAAGCCTGACGGTGTGTGAAGTTAGTGAGCCAAATGGAGTTGTTCTCCCACCAGAACCACTCGGCTGATCCTTCTTCAATATGCCCTTCACCAACATGCAGTGTTTCCTTGATTGAATTAGCTCTCACACCAATATTTGCGTCTAGAGCCTTTGCATTGAGGGCTATCTGAAAACGGCTGTGGCGCTGAAGTTGCCTGAGAATGTGGAGTTGGTGGCATGTGAAACCCGCATGTGGAGCATTCGTTTGTGTGGGATGCTCTACCAGGTTCATCCCTAGATAATGCACTCAAAGGGCACTAAGCATAGAGTGTGAAAACTGAGTTTCCTTGAGAGCTGCTTGGAAGCCTGACGGTGTGTGAAGTTAGTGAGCCAAATGGAGTTGTTCTCCCACAAGAACCACTCGGCTGATCCTTCTTCAATATGCCCTTCACCAACATGCAGTGTTTCCTTGATTGAATTAGTTCTCACACCAATATTTGCGTCTAGAGCCTTTGCATTGAGGGCTATCTGAAAGCGGCTGTGGCGCTGAAGTTGCCTGTGAATGTGGAGTTGGTGGCATGTGAAACCCGCATGTGGAGCATTCGTTTGTGTGGGATGCTCTACCAGGTTCATTCCTAGATAATGCACTCAAAGGGCACTAAGCATAGAGTGTGAAATCTGAGTTTCCTTGAGAGCTGCTTGGAAGCCTGATTGTGTGTGAAGTTAGTGAGCCAAATGGAGTTGTTCTCCCACAAGAACCACTCGGCTGATCCTTCTTCAATATGCCCTTCACCAACATGCAGTGTTTCCTTGATTGAATTAGCTCTCACACCAATATTTGCGTCTAGAGCCTTTGCATTGAGGGCTATCTGAAAACGGCTGTGGCGCTGAAGTTGCCTGTGAATGTGGAGTTGGTGGCATGTGAAACACGCATGTGGAGCATTCGTTTGTGTGGGATGCTCTACCAGGTTTATTCCTAGATAATGCACTCAAAGGGCACTAAGCATAGAGTGTGAAAACTGAGTTTCCTTGAGAGCTGCTTGGAAGCCTGATGGTGTGTGAAGTTAGTGAGCCAAATGGAGTTGTTCTCCCACAAGAACCACTCGGCTGATCCTTCTTCAATATGCCCTTCACCAACATGCAGTGTTTCCTTGATTGAATTAGCTCTCACACCAATATTTGCGTCTAGAGCCTTTGCATTGAGGGCTATCTGAAAACGGCTGTGGCGCTGAAGTTGCCTGAGAATGTGGAGTTGGTGGCATGTGAAACCCGCATGTGGAGCATTCGTTTGTGTGGGATGCTCTACCAGGTTCATCCCTAGATAATGCACTCAAAGGGCACTAAGCATAGAGTGTGAAAACTGAGTTTCCTTGAGAGCTGCTTGGAAGCCTGATGGTGTGTGAAGTTAGTGAGCCAAATGGAGTTGTTCTCCCACAAGAACCACTCGGCTGATCCTTCTTCAATATGCCCTTCACCAACATGCAGTGTTTCCTTGATTGAATTAGTTCTCACACCAATATTTGCGTCTAGAGCCTTTGCATTGAGGGCTATCTGAAAATGGCTGTGGCGCTTAAGTTGCCTGTGAATGTGGAGTTGGTGGCATGTGAAACCCGCATGTGGAGCATTCGTTTGTGTGGGATGCTCTACCAGGTTCATTCCTAGATAATGCACTCAAAGGGCACTAAGCATAGAGTGTGAAAACTGAGTTTCCTTGAGAGCTGCTTGGAAGCCTGATGGTGTGTGAAGTTAGTGAGCCAAATGGAGTTGTTCTCCCACAAGAACCACTCGGCTGATCCTTCTTCAATATGCCCTTCACCAACATGCAGTGTTTCCTTGATTGAATTAGCTCTCACGCCAATATTTGCGTCTAGAGCCTTTGCATTGAGGGCTATCTGAAAACGGCTGTGGCTCTGAAGTTGCCTGAGAATGTGGAGTTGGTGGCATGTGAAACCCGCATGTGGAGCATTCGTTTGTGTGGGATGCTCTACCAGGTTCATCCCTAGATAATGCACTCAAAGGGCACTAAGCATAGAGTGTGAAAACTGAGTTTCCTTGAGAGCTGCTTGGAAGCCTGATGGTGTGTGAAGTTAGTGAGCCAAATGGAGTTGTTCTCCCACAAGAACCACTCGGCTGATCCTTCTTCAATATGCCCTTCACCAACATGCAGTGTTTCCTTGATTGAATTAGCTCTCACGCCAATATTTGCGTCTAGAGCCTTTGCATTGAGGGCTATCTGAAAACGGCTGTGGCGCTGAAGTTGCCTGTGAATGTGGAGTTGGTGGCATGTGAAACCCGCATGTGGAGCATTCGTTTGTGTGGGATGCTCTACCAGGTTCATCCCTAGATAACGCACTCAAAGGGCACTAAGCATAGAAGTGTGAAAACTGAGTTTCCTTGAGAGCTGCTTGGAAGCCTGATGGTGTGTGAAGTTAGTGAGCCAAATGGAGTTGTTCTCCCACAAGAACCACTCGGCTGATCCTTCTTCAATATGCCCTTCACCAACATGCAGTGTTTCCTTGATTGAATTAGCTCTCACGCCAATATTTGCGTCTAGAGCCTTTGCATTGAGGGCTATCTGAAAACGGCTGTGGCGCTGAAGTTGCCTGTGAATGTGGATTTGGTGGCATGTGAAACCCGCATGTGGAGCATTCGTTTGTGTGGGATGCTCTACCAGGTTCATTCCTAGATAATGCACTCAAAGGGCACTAAGCATAGAGTGTGAAAACTGAGTTTCCTTGAGAGCTGCTTGGAAGCCTGATGGTGTGTGAAGTTAGTGAGCCAAATGGAGTTGTTCTGCCACAAGAACCACTCGGCTGATCCTTCTTCAATATGCCCTTCACCAACATGCAGTGTTTCCTTGATTGAATTAGCTCTCACACCAATATTTGCGTCTAGAGCCTTTGCATTGAGGGCTATCTGAAAACGGCTGTGGCGCTGAAGTTGCCTGAGAATGTGGAGTTGGTGGCATGTGAAACCCGCATGTGGAGCATTCGTTTGTGTGGGATGCTCTACCAGGTTCATCCCTAGATAATGCACTCAAAGGGCACTAAGCATAGAGTGTGAAAACTGAGTTTCCTTGAGAGCTGCTTGGAAGCCTGACGGTGTGTGAAGTTAGTGAGCCAAATGGAGTTGTTCTCCCACAAGAACCACTCGGCTGATCCTTCTTCAATATGCCCTTCACCAACATGCAGTGTTTCCTTGATTGAATTAGCTCTCACACCAATATTTGCGTCTAGAGCCTTTGCATTGAGGGCTATCTGAAAGCGGCTGTGGCGCTGAAGTTGCCTGTGAATGTGGAGTTGGTGGCATGTGAAACCCGCATGTGGAGCATTCGTTTGTGTGGGATGCTCTACCAGGTTCATTCCTAGATAATGCACTCAAAGGGCACTAAGCATAGAGTGTGAAATCTGAGTTTCCTTGAGAGCTGCTTGGAAGCCTGATTTTGTGTGAAGTCAGTGAGCCAAATGGAGTTGTTCTCCCACAAGAAACACTCGGCTGATCCTTCTTCAATATGCCCTTCACCAACATGCAGTGTTTCCTTGATTGAATTAGCTCTCACACCAATATTTGCGTCTAGAGCCTTTGCATTGAGGGCTATCTGAAAATGGCTGTGGCGCTTAAGTTGCCTGTGAATGTGGAGTTGGTGGCATGTGAAACCCGCATGTGGAGCATTCGTTTGTGTGGGATGCTCTACCAGGTTCATTCCTAGATAATGCACTCAAAGGGCACTAAGCATAGAGTGTGAAAACTGAGTTTCCTTGAGAGCTGCTTGGAAGCCTGATGGTGTGTGAAGTTAGTGAGCCAAATGGAGTTGTTCTCCCACAAGAACCACTCGGCTGATCCTTCTTCAATATGCCCTTCACCAACATGCAGTGTTTCCTTGATTGAATTAGCTCTCACACCAATATTTGCGTCTAGAGCCTTTGCATTGAGGGCTATCTGAAAACGGCTGTGGCGCTGAAGTTGCCTGAGAATGTGGAGTTGGTGGCATGTGAAACCCGCATGTGGAGCATTCGTTTGTGTGGGATGCTCTACCAGGTTCATTCCTAGATAATGCACTCAAAGGGCACTAAGCATAGAGTGTGAAAACTGAGTTACCTTGAGAGCTGCTTGGAAGCCTGATGGTGTGTGAAGTTAGTGAGCCAAATGGAGTTGTTCTCCCACAAGAACCACTCGGCTGATCCTTCTTCAATATGCCCTTCACCAACATGCAGTGTTTCCTTGATTGAATTAGCTCTCACACCAATATTTGCGTCTAGAGCCTTTGCATTGAGGGCTATCTGAAAACGGCTGTGGCGCTGAAGTTGCCTGAGAATGTGGAGTTGGTGGCATGTGAAACCCGCATGTGGAGCATTCGTTTGTGTGGGATGCTCTACCAGGTTCATCCCTAGATAATGCACTCAAAGGGCACTAAGCATAGAGTGTGAAAACTGAGTTTCCTTGAGAGCTGCTTGGAAGCCTGATGGTGTGTGAAGTTAGTGAGCCAAATGGAGTTGTTCTCCCACAAGAACCACTCGGCTGATCCTTCTTCAATATGCCCTTGACCAACATGCAGTGTTTCCTTGATTGAATTAGTTCTCACACCAATATTTGCGTCTAGAGCCTTTGCATTGAGGGCTATCTGAAAATGGCTGTGGCGCTTAAGTTGCCTGTGAATGTGGAGTTGGTGGCATGTGAAACCCGCATGTGGAGCATTCGTTTGTGTGGGATGCTCTACCAGGTTCATTCCTAGATAATGCACTCAAAGGGCACTAAGCATAGAGTGTGAAAACTGAGTTTCCTTGAGAGCTGCTTGGAAGCCTGATGGTGTGTGAAGTTAGTGAGCCAAATGGAGTTGTTCTCCCACAAGAACCACTCGGCTGATCCTTCTTCAATATGCCCTTCACCAACATGCAGTGTTTCCTTGATTGAATTAGCTCTCACGCCAATATTTGCGTCTAGAGCCTTTGCATTGAGGGCTATCTGAAAACGGCTGTGGCGCTGAAGTTGCCTGTGAATGTGGAGTTGGTGGCATGTGAAACCCGCATGTGGAGCATTCGTTTGTGTGGATGCTCTACCAGGTTCATCCTAGATAACGCACTCAAAGGGCACTAAGCATAGAATGTGAAAACTGAGTTTTCTTGAGAGCTGCTTGGAAGCCTGATGGTGTGTGAAGTTAGTGAGCCAAATGGAGTTGTTCTCCCACAAGAACCACTCGGCTGATCCTTCTTCAATATGCCCTTCACCAACATGCAGTGTTTCCTTGATTGAATTAGCTCTCACGCCAATATTTGCGTCTAGAGCCTTTGCATTGAGGGCTATCTGAAAACGGTTGTGGCGCTGAAGTTGCCTGTGAATGTGGATTTGGTGGCATGTGAAACCCGCATGTGGAGCATTCGTTTGTGTGGGATGCTCTACCAGGTTCATTCCTAGATAATGCACTCAAAGGGCACTAAGCATAGAGTGTGAAAACTGAGTTTCTTGAGAGCTGCTTGGAAGCCTGATGGTGTGTGAAGTTAGTGAGCCAAATGGAGTTGTTCTGCCACAAGAACCACTCGGCTGATCCTTCTTCAATATGCCCTTCACCAACATGCAGTGTTTCCTTGATTGAATTAGCTCTCACACCAATATTTGCGTCTAGAGCCTTTGCATTGAGGGCTATCTGAAAACGGCTGTGGCGCTGAAGTTGCCTGAGAATGTGGAGTTGGTGGCATGTGAAACCCGCATGTGGAGCATTCGTTTGTGTGGGATGCTCTACCAGGTTCATCCCTAGATAATGCACTCAAAGGGCACTAAGCATAGAGTGTGAAAACTGAGTTTCCTTGAGAGCTGCTTGGAAGCCTGACGGTGTGTGAAGTTAGTGAGCCAAATGGAGTTGTTCTCCCACAAGAACCACTCGGCTGATCCTTCTTCAATATGCCCTTCACCAACATGCAGTGTTTCCTTGATTGAATTAGCTCTCACACCAATATTTGCGTCTAGAGCCTTTGCATTGAGGGCTATCTGAAAGCGGCTGTGGCGCTGAAGTTGCCTGTGAATGTGGAGTTGGTGGCATGTGAAACCCGCATGTGGAGCATTCGTTTGTGTGGGATGCTCTACCAGGTTCATTCCTAGATAATGCACTCAAAGGGCACTAAGCATAGAGTGTGAAATCTGAGTTTCCTTGAGAGCTGCTTGGAAGCCTGATTTTGTGTGAAGTTCAGTGAGCCAAATGGAGTTGTTCTCCCACAAGAAACACTCGGCTGATCCTTCTTCAATATGCCCTTCACCAACATGCAGTGTTTCCTTGATTGAATTAGCTCTCACACCAATATTTGCGTCTAGAGCCTTTGCATTGAGGGCTATCTGAAAATGGCTGTGGCGCTTAAGTTGCCTGTGAATGGTGGAGTTGGTGGCATGTGAAACCCGCATGTGGAGCATTCGTTTGTGTGGGATGCTCTACCAGGTTCATTCCTAGATAATGCACTCAAAGGGCACTAAGCATAGAGTGTGAAAACTGAGTTTCCTTGAGAGCTGCTTGGAAGCCTGATGGTGTGTGAAGTTAGTGAGCCAAATGGAGTTGTTCTCCCACAAGAACCACTCGGCTGATCCTTCTTCAATATGCCCTTCACCAACATGCAGTGTTTCCTTGATTGAATTAGCTCTCACACCAATATTTGCGTCTAGAGCCTTTGCATTGAGGGCTATCTGAAAACGGCTGTGGCGCTGAAGTTGCCTGAGAATGTGGAGTTGGTGGCATGTGAAACCCGCATGTGGAGCATTCGTTTGTGTGGGATGCTCTACCAGGTTCATTCCTAGATAATGCACTCAAAGGGCACTAAGCATAGAGTGTGAAAACTGAGTTTCCTTGAGAGCTGCTTGGAAGCCTGATGGTGTGTGAAGTTAGTGAGCCAAATGGAGTTGTTCTCCACAAGAACCACTCGGCTGATCCTTCTTCAATATGCCCTTCACCAACATGCAGTGTTTCCTTGATTGAATTAGCTCTCACACCAATATTTGCGTCTAGAGCCTTTGCATTGAGGGCTATCTGAAAACGGCTGTGGCGCTGAAGTTGCCTGTGAATGTGGAGTTGGTGGCATGTGAAACCCGCATGTGGAGCATTCGTTTGTGTGGGATGCTCTACCAGGTTCATTCCTAGATAATGCACTCAAAGGGCACTAAGCATAGAGTGTGAAAACTGAGTTACCTTGAGAGCTGCTTGGAAGCCTGATGGTGTGTGAAGTTAGTGAGCCAAATGGAGTTGTTCTCCCACAAGAACCACTCGGCTGATCCTTCTTCAATATGCCCTTCACCAACATGCAGTGTTTCCTTGATTGAATTAGCTCTCACACCAATATTTGCGTCTAGAGCCTTTGCATTGAGGGCTATCTGAAAACGGCTGTGGCTCTGAAGTTGCCTGAGAATGTGGAGTTGGTGGCATGTGAAACCCGCATGTGGAGCATTCGTTTGTGTGGGATGCTCTACCAGGTTCATTCCTAGATAATGCACTCAAAGGGCACTAAGCGTAGAGTGTGAAAACTGAGTTTCCTTGAGAGCTGCTTGGAAGCCTGATGGTGTGTGAAGTTAGTGAGCCAAATGGAGTTGTTCTCCCACAAGAACCACTCGGCTGATCCTTCTTCAATATGCCCTTCACCAACATGCAGTGTTTCCTTGATTGAATTAGCTCTCACACCAATATTTGCGTCTAGAGCCTTTGCATTGAGGGCTATCTGAAAGTGGCTGTGGCGCTGAAGTTGCCTGAGAATGTGGAGTTGGTGGCATGTGAAACCCGCATGTGGAGCATTCGTTTGTGTGGGATGCTCTACCAGGTTCATCCCTAGATAATGCACTCAAAGGGCACTAAGCATAGAGTGTGAAAACTGAGTTTCCTTGAGAGCTGCTTGGAAGCCTGATGGTGTGTGAAGTTAGTGAGCCAAATGGAGTTGTTCTCCCACAAGAACCACTCGGCTGATCCTTCTTCAATATGCCCTTCACCAACATGCAGTGTTTCCTTGATTGAATTAGCTCTCACACCAATATTTGCGTCTAGAGCCTTTGCATTGAGGGCTATCTGAAAACGGCTGTGGCGCTGAAGTTGCCTGAGAATGTGGAGTTGGTGGCATGTGAAACCCGCATGTGGAGCATTCGTTTGTGTGGGATGCTCTACCAGGTTCATCCCTAGGTAATGCACTCAAAGGGCACTAAGCATAGAGTGTGAAAACTGAGTTTCCTTGAGAGCTGCTTGGAAGCCTGATGGTGTGTGAAGTTAGTGAGCCAAATGGAGTTGTTCTCCCACAAGAACCACTCGGCTGATCCTTCTTCAATATGCCCTTCACCAACATGCAGTGTTTCCTTGATTGAATTAGCTCTCACACCAATATTTGCGTCTAGAGCCTTTGCATTGAGGGCTATCTGAAAACGGCTGTGGCTCTGAAGTTGCCTGAGAATGTGGAGTTGATGGCATGTGAAACCCGCATGTGGAGCATTCGTTTGTGTGGGATGCTCTACCAGGTTCATTCCTAGATAATGCACTCAAAGGGCACTAAGCATAGAGTGTGAAATCTGAGTTTCCTTGAGAGCTGCTTGGAAGCCTGATTTTGTGTGAAGTCAGTGAGCCAAATGGAGTTGTTCTCCCACAAGAACCACTCGGCTGATCCTTCTTCAATATGCCCTTCACCAACATGCAGTGTTTCCTTGATTGAATTAGCTCTCACACCAATATTTGCGTCTAGAGCCTTTGCATTGAGGGCTATCTGAAAATGGCTGTGGCGCTTAAGTTGCCTGTGAATGTGGAGTTGGTGGCATGTGAAACCCGCATGTGGAGCATTCGTTTGTGTGGGATGCTCTACCAGGTTCATTCCTAGATAATGCACTCAAAGGGCACTAAGCATAGAGTGTGAAAACTGAGTTTCCTTGAGAGCTGCTTGGAAGCCTGATGGTGTGTGAAGTTAGTGAGCCAAATGGAGTTGTTCTCCCACAAGAACCACTCGGCTGATCCTTCTTCAATATGCCCTTCACCAACATGCAGTGTTTCCTTGATTGAATTAGCTCTCACACCAATATTTGCGTCTAGAGCCTTTGCATTGAGGGCTATCTGAAAACGGCTGTGGCGCTGAAGTTGCCTGAGAATGTGGAGTTGGTGGCATGTGAAACCCGCATGTGTAGCATTCGTTTGTGTGGGATGCTCTACCAGGTTCATTCCTAGATAATGCACTCAAAGGGCACTAAGCATAGAGTGTGAAAACTGAGTTTCCTTGAGAGCTGCTTGGAAGCCTGATGGTGTGTGAAGTTAGTGAGCCAAATGGAGTTGTTCTCCCACAAGAACCACTCGGCTGATCCTTCTTCAATATGCCCTTCACCAACATGCAGTGTTTCCTTGATTGAATTAGCTCTCACACCAATATTTGCGTCTAGAGCCTTTGCATTGAGGGCTATCTGAAAACGGCTGTGGCGCTGAAGTTGCCTGTGAATGTGGAGTTGGTGGCATGTGAAACCCGCATGTGGAGCATTCGTTTGTGTGGGATGCTCTACCAGGTTCATTCCTAGATAATGCACTCAAAGGGCACTAAGCATAGAGTGTGAAAACTGAGTTACCTTGAGAGCTGCTTGGAAGCCTGATGGTGTGTGAAGTTAGTGAGCCAAATGGAGTTGTTCTCCCACAAGAACCACTCGGCTGATCCTTCTTCAATATGCCCTTCACCAACATGCAGTGTTTCCTTGATTGAATTAGCTCTCACACCAATATTTGCGTCTAGAGCCTTTGCATTGAGGGCTATCTGAAAACGGCTGTGGCGCTGAAGTTGCCTGTGAATGTGGAGTTGGTGGCATGTGAAACCCGCATGTGGAGCATTCGTTTGTGTGGGATGCTCTACCAGGTTCATTCCTAGATAATGCACTCAAAGGGCACTAAGCATAGAGTGTGAAAACTGAGTTTCCTTGAGAGCTGCTTGGAAGCCTGATGGTGTGTGAAGTTAGTGAGCCAAATGGAGTTGTTCTCCCACAAGAACCACTCGGCTGATCCTTCTTCAATATGCCCTTCACCAACATGCAGTGTTTCCTTGATTGAATTAGCTCTCACACCAATATTTGCGTCTAGAGCCTTTGCATTGAGGGCTATCTGAAAACGGCTGTGGCGCTGAAGTTGCCTGAGAATGTGGAGTTGGTGGCATGTGAAACCCGCATGTGGAGCATTCGTTTGTGTGGGATGCTCTACCAGGTTCATCCCTAGATAATGCACTCAAAGGGCACTAAGCATAGAGTGTGAAAACTGAGTTTCCTTGAGAGCTGCTTGGAAGCCTGATGGTGTGTGAAGTTAGTGAGCCAAATGGAGTTGTTCTCCCACAAGAACCACTCGGCTGATCCTTCTTCAATATGCCCTTCACCAACATGCAGTGTTTCCTTGATTGAATTAGCTCTCACGCCAATATTTGCGTCTAGAGCCTTTGCATTGAGGGCTATCTGAAAATGGCTGTGGCGCTGAAGTTGCGTGAGAATGTGGAGTTGGTGGCATGTGAAACCCGCATGTGGAGCATTCGTTTGTGTGGGATGCTCTACCAGGTTCATTCTTAGATAATGCACTCAAAGGGCACTAAGCATAGAGTGTGAAAACTGAGTTTCCTTGAGAGCTGCTTGGAAGCCTGACGGTGTGTGAAGTTAGTGAGCCAAATGGAGTTGTTCTCCCACAAGAACCACTCGGCTGATCCTTCTTCAATATGCCCTTCACCAACATGCAGTGTTTCCTTGATTGAATTAGCTCTCACACCAATATTTGCGTCTAGAGCCTTTGCATTGAGGGCTATCTGAAAACGGCTGTGGCGCTGAAGTTGCCTGAGAATGTGGAGTTGATGGCATGTGAAACCCGCATGTGGAGCATTCGTTTGTGTGGGATGCTCTACTAGGTTCATCCCTAGATAATGCACTCAAAGGGCACTAAGCATAGAGTGTGAAAACTGAGTTTCCTTGAGAGCTGCTTGGAAGCCTGATGGTGTGTGAAGTTAGTGAGCCAAATGGAGTTGTTCTCCCACAAGAACCACTCGGCTGATCCTTCTTCAATATGCCCTTCACCAACATGCAGTGTTTCCTTGATTGAATTAGCTCTCACACCAATATTTGCGTCTAGAGCCTTTGCATTGAGGGCTATCTGAAAGCGGCTGTGGCTCTGAAGTTGCCTGTCAATGTGGAGTTGGTGGCATGTGAAACCCGCATGTGGAGCATTCGTTTGTGTGGGATGCTCTACCAGGTTCATTCCTAGATAACGCACTCAAAGGGCACTAAGCATAGAGTGTGAAAACTGAGTTTCCTTGAGAGCTGCTTGGAAGCCTGATGGTGTGTGAAGTTAGTGAGCCAAATGGAGTTGTTCTCCCACAAGAACCACTCGGCTGATCCTTCTTCAATATGCCCTTCACCAACATGCAGTGTTTCCTTGATTGAATTAGCTCTCACACCAATATTTGCGTCTAGAGCCTTTGCATTGAGGGCTATCTGAAAACGGCTGTGGCGCTGAAGTTGCCTGTGAATGTGGAGTTGGTGGCATGTGAAACCCGCATGTGGAGCATTCGTTTGTGTGGGATGCTCTACCAGGTTCATCCCTAGATAATGCACTCAAAGGGCACTAAGCATAGAGTGTGAAAACTGAGTTTCCTTGAGAGCTGCTTGGAAGCCTGATGGTGTGTGAAGTTAGTGAGCCAAATGGAGTTGTTCTGCCACAAGAACCACTTGGCTGATCCTTCTTCAATATGACCTTCACCAACATGCAGTGTTTCCTTGATTGAATTAGCTCTCACACCAATATTTGCGTCTAGAGCCTTTGCATTGAGGGCTATCTGAAAATGGCTGTGGCGCTGAAGTTGCCTGTGAATGTGGAGTTGGTGGCATGTGAAACCCGCATGTGGAGCATTCGTTTGTGTGGGATGCTCTACCAGGTTCATTCCTAGATAACGCACTCAAAGGGCACTAAGCATAGAGTGTGAAAACTGAGTTTCCTTGAGAGCTGCTTGGAAGCCTGATGGTGTGTGAAGTTAGTGAGCCAAATGGAGTTGTTCTCCCACAAGAACCACTCGGCTGATCCTTCTTCAATATGCCCTTCACCAACATGCAGTGTTTCCTTGATTGAATTAGCTCTCACACCAATATTTGCGTCTAGAGCCTTTGCATTGAGGGCTATCTGAAAACGGCTGTGGCGCTGAAGTTGCCTGTGAATGTGGAGTTGGTGGCATGTGAAACCCGCATGTGGAGCATTCGTTTGTGTGGGATGCTCTACCAGGTTCATTCCTAGATAATGCACTCAAAGGGCACTAAGCATAGAGTGTGAAAACTGAGTTACCTTGAGAGCTGCTTGGAAGCCTGATGGTGTGTGAAGTTAGTGAGCCAAATGGAGTTGTTCTCCCACAAGAACCACTCGGCTGATCCTTCTTCAATATGCCCTTCACCAACATGCAGTGTTTCCTTGATTGAATTAGCTCTCACACCAATATTTGCGTCTAGAGCCTTTGCATTGAGGGCTATCTGAAAACGGCTGTGGCGCTGAAGTTGCCTGTGAATGTGGAGTTGGTGGCATGTGAAACCCGCATGTGGAGCATTCGTTTGTGTGGGATGCTCTACCAGGTTCATTCCTAGAAAATGCACTCAAAGGGCACTAAGCATAGAGTGTGAAAACTGAGTTACCTTGAGAGCTGCTTGGAAGCCTGATGGTGTGTGAAGTTAGTGAGCCAAATGGAGTTGTTCTCCCACAAGAACCACTCGGCTGATCCTTCTTCAATATGCCCTTCACCAACATGCAGTGTTTCCTTGATTGAATTAGCTCTCACGCCAATATTTGCGTCTAGAGCCTTTGCATTGAGGGCTATCTGAAAACGGCTGTGGCGCTGAAGTTGCGTGAGAATGTGGAGTTGGTGGCATGTGAAACCCGCATGTGGAGCATTCGTTTGTGTGGGATGCTCTACCAGGTTCATTCTTAGATAATGCACTCAAAGGGCACTAAGCATAGAGTGTGAAAACTGAGTTTCCTTGAGAGCTGCTTGGAAGCCTGACGGT
This sequence comes from Ochotona princeps, assembly GCF_030435755.1. Taxonomy (NCBI): domain Eukaryota; kingdom Metazoa; phylum Chordata; class Mammalia; order Lagomorpha; family Ochotonidae; genus Ochotona; species Ochotona princeps. The sequence goes on from NW_026697752.1 coordinate 22,170, forward strand.
GTGTGAAGTTAGTGAGCCAAATGGAGTTGTTCTCCCACAAGAACCACTCGGCTGATCCTTCTTCAATATGCCCTTCACCAACATGCAGTGTTTCCTTGATTGAATTAGCTCTCACACCAATATTTGCGTCTAGAGCCTTTGCATTGAGGGCTATCTGAAAACGGCTGTGGCGCTGAAGTTGCCTGAGAATGTGGAGTTGATGGCATGTGAAACCCGCATGTGGAGCATTCGTTTGTGTGGGATGCTCTACCAGGTTCATCCCTAGATAATGCACTCAAAGGGCACTAAGCATAGAGTGTGAAAACTGAGTTTCCTTGAGAGCTGCTTGGAAGCCTGATGTTGTGTGAAGTTAGTGAGCCAAATGGAGTTGTTCTCCCACAAGAACCACTCGGCTGATCCTTCTTCAATATGCCCTTCACCAACATGCAGTGTTTCCTTGATTGAATTAGCTCTCACACCAATATTTGCGTCTAGAGCCTTTGCATTGAGGGCTATCTGAAAGCGGCTGTGGCTCTGAAGTTGCCTGTCAATGTGGAGTTGGTGGCATGTGAAACCCGCATGTGGAGCATTCGTTTGTGTGGGATGCTCTACCAGGTTCTTTCCTAGATAACGCACTCAAAGGGCACTAAGCATAGAGTGTGAAAACTGAGTTTCCTTGAGAGCTGCTTGGAAGCCTGATGGTGTGTGAAGTTAGTGAGCCAAATGGAGTTGTTCTCCCACAAGAACCACTCGGCTGATCCTTCTTCAATATGCCCTTCACCAACATGCAGTGTTTCCTTGATTGAATTAGCTCTCACACCAATATTTGCGTCTAGAGCCTTTGCATTGAGGGCTATCTGAAAACGGCTGTGGCGCTGAAGTTGCCTGAGAATGTGGAGTTGGTGGCATGTGAAACCCGCATGTGGAGCATTCGTTTGTGTGGGATGCTCTACCAGGTTCATCCCTAGATAATGCACTCAAAGGGCACTAAGCATAGAGTGTGAAAACTGAGTTTCCTTGAGAGCTGCTTGGAAGCCTGATGGTGTGTGAAGTTAGTGAGCCAAATGGAGTTGTTCTCCCACAAGAACCACTCGGCTGATCCTTCTTCAATATGCCCTTCACCAACATGCAGTGTTTCCTTGATTGAATTAGCTCTCACACCAATATTTGCGTCTAGAGCCTTTGCATTGAGGGCTATCTGAAAATGGCTGTGGCGCTGAAGTTGCCTGTCAATGTGGAGTTGGTGGCATGTGAAACCCGCATGTGGAGCATTCGTTTGTGTGGGATGCTCTACCAGGTTCATTCCTAGATAACGCACTCAAAGGGCACTAAGCATAGAGTGTGAAAACTGAGTTTCCTTGAGAGCTGCTTGGAAGCCTGATGGTGTGTGAAGTTAGTGAGCCAAATGGAGTTGTTCTCCCACAAGAACCACTCGGCTGATCCTTCTTCAATATGCCCTTCACCAACATGCAGTGTTTCCTTGATTGAATTAGCTCTCACACCAATATTTGCGTCTAGAGCCTTTGCATTGAGGGCTATCTGAAAACGGCTGTGGCGCTGAAGTTGCCTGTGAATGTGGAGTTGGTGGCATGTGAAACCCGCATGTGGAGCATTCGTTTGTGTGGGATGCTCTACCAGGTTCATTCCTAGATAATGCACTCAAAGGGCACTAAGCATAGAGTGTGAAAACTGAGTTACCTTGAGAGCTGCTTGGAAGCCTGATGGTGTGTGAAGTTAGTGAGCCAAATGGAGTTGTTCTCCCACAAGAACCACTCGGCTGATCCTTCTTCAATATGCCCTTCACCAACATGCAGTGTTTCCTTGATTGAATTAGCTCTCACACCAATATTTGCGTCTAGAGCCTTTGCATTGAGGGCTATCTGAAAACGGCTGTGGCGCTGAAGTTGCCTGTGAATGTGGAGTTGGTGGCATGTGAAACCCGCATGTGGAGCATTCGTTTGTGTGGGATGCTCTACCAGGTTCATTCCTAGATAATGCACTCAAAGGGCACTAAGCATAGAGTGTGAAAACTGAGTTACCTTGAGAGCTGCTTGGAAGCCTGATGGTGTGTGAAGTTAGTGAGCCAAATGGAGTTGTTCTCCCACAAGAACCACTCGGCTGATCCTTCTTCAATATGCCCTTCACCAACATGCAGTGTTTCCTTGATTGAATTAGCTCTCACACCAATATTTGCGTCTAGAGCCTTTGCATTGAGGGCTATCTGAAAACGGCTGTGGCGCTGAAGTTGCCTGAGAATGTGGAGTTGGTGGCATGTGAAACCCGCATGTGGAGCATTCGTTTGTGTGGGATGCTCTACCAGGTTCATCCCTAGATAATGCACTCAAAGGGCACTAAGCATAGAGTGTGAAAACTGAGTTTCCTTGAGAGCTGCTTGGAAGCCTGATGGTGTGTGAAGTTAGTGAGCCAAATGGAGTTGTTCTCCCACAAGAACCACTCGGCTGATCCTTCTTCAATATGCCCTTCACCAACATGCAGTGTTTCCTTGATTGAATTAGCTCTCACGCCAATATTTGCGTCTAGAGCCTTTGCATTGAGGGCTATCTGAAAATGGCTGTGGCGCTGAAGTTGCGTGAGAATGTGGAGTTGGTGGCATGTGAAACCCGCATGTGGAGCATTCGTTTGTGTGGGATGCTCTACCAGGTTCATTCTTAGATAATGCACTCAAAGGGCACTAAGCATAGAGTGTGAAAACTGAGTTTCCTTGAGAGCTGCTTGGAAGCCTGACGGTGTGTGAAGTTAGTGAGCCAAATGGAGTTGTTCTCCCACAAGAACCACTCGGCTGATCCTTCTTCAATATGCCCTTCACCAACATGCAGTGTTTCCTTGATTGAATTAGCTCTCACACCAATATTTGCGTCTAGAGCCTTTGCATTGAGGGCTATCTGAAAACGGCTGTGGCGCTGAAGTTGCCTGAGAATGTGGAGTTGATGGCATGTGAAACCCGCATGTGGAGCATTCGTTTGTGTGGGATGCTCTACCAGGTTCATCCCTAGATAATGCACTCAAAGGGCACTAAGCATAGAGTGTGAAAACTGAGTTTCCTTGAGAGCTGCTTGGAAGCCTGATGGTGTGTGAAGTTAGTGAGCCAAATGGAGTTGTTCTCCCACAAGAACCACTCGGCTGATCCTTCTTCAATATGCCCTTCACCAACATGCAGTGTTTCCTTGATTGAATTAGCTCTCACACCAATATTTGCGTCTAGAGCCTTTGCATTGAGGGCTATCTGAAAACGGCTGTGGCTCTGAAGTTGCCTGTCAATGTGGAGTTGGTGGCATGTGAAACCCGCATGTGGAGCATTCGTTTGTGTGGGATGCTCTACCAGGTTCTTTCCTAGATAACGCACTCAAAGGGCACTAAGCATAGAGTGTGAAAACTGAGTTTCCTTGAGAGCTGCTTGGAAGCCTGATGGTGTGTGAAGTTAGTGAGCCAAATGGAGTTGTTCTCCCACAAGAACCACTCGGCTGATCCTTCTTCAATATGCCCTTCACCAACATGCAGTGTTTCCTTGATTGAATTAGCTCTCACACCAATATTTGCGTCTAGAGCCTTTGCATTGAGGGCTATCTGAAAACGGCTGTGGCGCTGAAGTTGCCTGAGAATGTGGAGTTGGTGGTATGTGAAACCCGCATGTGGAGCATTCGTTTGTGTGGGATGCTCTACCAGGTTCATCCCTAGATAATGCACTCAAAGGGCACTAAGCATAGAGTGTGAAAACTGAGTTTCCTTGAGAGCTGCTTGGAAGCCTGATGGTGTGTGAAGTTAGTGAGCCAAATGGAGTTGTTCTCCCACAAGAACCACTCGGCTGATCCTTCTTCAATATGACCTTCACCAACATGCAGTGTTTCCTTGATTGAATTAGCTCTCACACCAATATTTGCGTCTAGAGCCTTTGCATTGAGGGCTATCTGAAAATGGCTGTGGCGCTGAAGTTGCCTGTCAATGTGGAGTTGGTGGCATGTGAAACCCGCATGTGGAGCATTCGTTTGTGTGGGATGCTCTACCAGGTTCATTCCTAGATAATGCACTCAAAGGGCACTAAGCATAGAGTGTGAAAACTGAGTTTCCTTGAGAGCTGCTTGGAAGCCTGATGGTGTGTGAAGTTAGTGAGCCAAATGGAGTTGTTCTCCCACAAGAACCACTCGGCTGATCCTTCTTCAATATGCCCTTCACCAACATGCAGTGTTTCCTTGATTGAATTATCCCCCACACCAATATTTGCGTCTAGAGCCTTTGCATTGAGGGCTATCTGAAAATGGCTGTGGCGCTGAAGTTGCCTGTGAATGTGGAGTTGGTGGCATGTGAAACCCGCATGTGGAGCATTCGTTTGTGTGGGATGCTCTACCAGGTTCATCCCTAGATAATGCACTCAAAGGGCACTAAGCATAGAGTGTGAAAACTGAGTTTCCTTGAGAGCTGCTTGGAAGCCTGATGGTGTGTGAAGTTAGTGAGCCAAATGGAGTTGTTCTCCCACAAGAACCACTCGGCTGATCCTTCTTCAATATGCCCTTCACCAACATGCAGTGTTTCCTTGATTGAATTAGCTCTCACACCAATATTTGCGTCTAGAGCCTTTGCATTGAGGGCTATCTGAAAATGGCTGTGGCTCTGAAGTTGCCTGAGAATGTGGAGTTGGTGGCATGTGAAACCCGCATGTGGAGCATTCGTTTGTGTGGGATGCTCTACCAGGTTCATTCCTAGATAATGCACTCAAAGGGCACTAAGCATAGAGTGTGAAAACTGAGTTTCCTTGAGAGCTGCTTGGAAGCCTGATGGTGTGTGAAGTTAGTGAGCCAAATGGAGTTGTTCTCCCACAAGAACCACTCGGCTGATCCTTCTTCAATATGCCCTTCACCAACATGCAGTGTTTCCTTGATTGAATTAGCTCTCACACCAATATTTGCGTCTAGAGCCTTTGCATTGAGGGCTATCTGAAAACGGCTGTGGCTCTGAAGTTGCCTGAGAATGTGGAGTTGGTGGCATGTGAAACCCGCATGTGGAGCATTCGTTTGTGTGGGATGCTCTACCAGGTTCATCCCTAGATAATGCACTCAAAGGGCACTAAGCATAGAGTGTGAAAACTGAGTTTCCTTGAGAGCTGCTTGGAAGCCTGATGGTGTGTGAAGTTAGTGAGCCAAATGGAGTTGTTCTCCCACAAGAACCACTCGGCTGATCCTTCTTCAATATGCCCTTCACCAACATGCAGTGTTTCCTTGATTGAATTAGCTCTCACACCAATATTTGCGTCTAGAGCCTTTGCATTGAGGGCTATCTGAAAGCGGCTGTGGCGCTGAAGTTGCCTGTGAATGTGGAGTTGGTGGCATGTGAAACCCGCATGTGGAGCATTCGTTTGTGTGGGATGCTCTACCAGGTTCATTCCTAGATAATGCACTCAAAGGGCACTAAGCATAGAGTGTGAAAACTGAGTTTCCTTGAGAGCTGCTTGGAAGCCTGATGGTGTGTGAAGTTAGTGAGCCAAATGGAGTTGTTCTCCCACAAGAACCACTCGGCTGATCCTTCTTCAATATGCCCTTCACCAACATGCAGTGTTTCCTTGATTGAATTAGCTCTCACGCCAATATTTGCGTCTAGAGCCTTTGCATTGAGGGCTATCTGAAAACGGCTGTGGCGCTGAAGTTGCGTGAGAATGTGGAGTTGGTGGCATGTGAAACCCGCATGTGGAGCATTCGTTTGTGTGGGATGCTCTACCAGGTTCATCCCTAGATAATGCACTCAAAGGGCACTAAGCATAGAGTGTGAAAACTGAGTTTCCTTGAGAGCTGCTTGGAAGCCTGATGGTGTGTGAAGTTAGTGAGCCAAATGGAGTTGTTCTGCCACAAGAACCACTCGGCTGATCCTTCTTCAATATGCCCTTCACCAACATGCAGTGTTTCCTTGATTGAATTAGCTCTCACACCAATATTTGCGTCTAGAGCCTTTGCATTGAGGGCTATCTGAAAACGGCTGTGGCGCTGAAGTTGCCTGAGAATGTGGAGTTGGTGGCATGTGAAACCCGCATGTGGAGCATTCGTTTGTGTGGGATGCTCTACCAGGTTCATCCCTAGATAATGCACTCAAAGGGCACTAAGCATAGAGTGTGAAAACTGAGTTTCCTTGAGAGCTGCTTGGAAGCCTGACGGTGTGTGAAGTTAGTGAGCCAAATGGAGTTGTTCTCCCACAAGAACCACTCGGCTGATCCTTCTTCAATATGCCCTTCACCAACATGCAGTGTTTCCTTGATTGAATTAGCTCTCACACCAATATTTGCGTCTAGAGCCTTTGCATTGAGGGCTATCTGAAAACGGCTGTGGCGCTGAAGTTGCCTGAGAATGTGGAGTTGGTGGCATGTGAAACCCGCATGTGGAGCATTCGTTTGTGTGGGATGCTCTACCAGGTTCATCCCTAGATAATGCACTCAAAGGGCACTAAGCATAGAGTGTGAAAACTGAGTTTCCTTGAGAGCTGCTTGGAAGCCTGACGGTGTGTGAAGTTAGTGAGCCAAATGGAGTTGTTCTCCCACAAGAACCACTCGGCTGATCCTTCTTCACTATGCCCTTCACCAACATGCAGTGTTTCCTTGATTGAATTAGCTCTCACACCAATATTTGCGTCTAGAGCCTTTGCATTGAGGGCTATCTGAAAGCGGCTGTGGCGCTGAAGTTGCCTGTGAATGTGGAGTTGGTGGCATGTGAAACCCGCATGTGGAGCATTCGTTTGTGTGGGATGCTCTACCAGGTTCATTCCTAGATAATGCACTCAAAGGGCACTAAGCATAGAGTGTGAAATCTGAGTTTCCTTGAGAGCTGCTTGGAAGCCTGATTTTGTGTGAAGTCAGTGAGCCAAATGGAGTTGTTCTCCCACAAGAACCACTCGGCTGATCCTTCTTCAATATGCCCTTCACCAACATGCAGTGTTTCCTTGATTGAATTAGCTCTCACACCAATATTTGCGTCTAGAGCCTTTGCATTGAGGGCTATCTGAAAATGGCTGTGGCGCTGAAGTTGCCTGTGAATGTGGAGTTGGTGGCATGTGAAACCCGCATGTGGAGCATTCGTTTGTGTGGGATGCTCTACCAGGTTCATTCCTAGATAATGCACTCAAAGGGCACTAAGCATAGAGTGTGAAAACTGAGTTTCCTTGAGAGCTGCTTGGAAGCCTGATGGTGTGTGAAGTTAGTGAGCCAAATGGAGTTGTTCTCCCACAAGAACCACTCGGCTGATCCTTCTTCAATATGCCCTTCACCAACATGCAGTGTTTCCTTGATTGAATTAGCTCTCACACCAATATTTGCGTCTAGAGCCTTTGCATTGAGGGCTATCTGAAAACGGCTGTGGCGCTGAAGTTGCCTGAGAATGTGGAGTTGGTGGCATGTGAAACCCGCATGTGGAGCATTCGTTTGTGTGGGATGCTCTACCAGGTTCATTCCTAGATAATGCACTCAAAGGGCACTAAGCATAGAGTGTGAAAACTGAGTTTCCTTGAGAGCTGCTTGGAAGCCTGATGGTGTGTGAAGTTAGTGAGCCAAATGGAGTTGTTCTCCCACAAGAACCACTCGGCTGATCCTTCTTCAATATGCCCTTCACCAACATGCAGTGTTTCCTTGATTGAATTAGCTCTCACACCAATATTTGCGTCTAGAGCCTTTGCATTGAGGGCTATCTGAAAACGGCTGTGGCGCTGAAGTTGCCTGTGAATGTGGAGTTGGTGGCATGTGAAACCCGCATGTGGAGCATTCGTTTGTGTGGGATGCTCTACCAGGTTCATTCCTAGATAATGCACTCAAAGGGCACTAAGCATAGAGTGTGAAAACTGAGTTTCCTTGAGAGCTGCTTGGAAGCCTGATGGTGTGTGAAGTTAGTGAGCCAAATGGAGTTGTTCTCCCACAAGAACCACTCGGCTGATCCTTCTTCAATATGCCCTTCACCAACATGCAGTGTTTCCTTGATTGAATTAGCTCTCACACCAATATTTGCGTCTAGAGCCTTTGCATTGAGGGCTATCTGAAAACGGCTGTGGCTCTGAAGTTGCCTGTGAATGTGGAGTTGGTGGCATGTGAAACCCGCATGTGGAGCATTCGTTTGTGTGGGATGCTCTACCAGGTTCATTCCTAGATAATGCACTCAAAGGGCACTAAGCGTAGAGTGTGAAAACTGAGTTTCCTTGAGAGCTGCTTGGAAGCCTGATGGTGTGTGAAGTTAGTGAGCCAAATGGAGTTGTTCTCCCACAAGAACCACTCGGCTGATCCTTCTTCAATATGCCCTTCACCAACATGCAGTGTTTCCTTGATTGAATTAGCTCTCACACCAATATTTGCGTCTAGAGCCTTTGCATTGAGGGCTATCTGAAAGCGGCTGTGGCGCTGAAGTTGCCTGAGAATGTGGAGTTGGTGGCATGTGAAACCCGCATGTGGAGCATTCGTTTGTGTGGGATGCTCTACCAGGTTCATTCGTAGATAATGCACTCAAAGGGCACTAAGCATAGAGTGTGAAAACTGAGTTTCCTTGAGAGCTGCTTGGAAGCCTGATGGTGTGTGAAGTTAGTGAGCCAAATGGAGTTGTTCTCCCACAAGAACCACTCGGCTGATCCTTCTTCAATATGCCCTTCACCAACATGCAGTGTTTCCTTGATTGAATTAGCTCTCACACCAATATTTGCGTCTAGAGCCTTTGCATTGAGGGCTATCTGAAAACGGCTGTGGCGCTGAAGTTGCCTGAGAATGTGGAGTTGGTGGCATGTGAAACCCGCATGTGGAGCATTCGTTTGTGTGGGATGCTCTACCAGGTTCATCCCTAGGTAATGCACTCAAAGGGCACTAAGCATAGAGTGTGAAAACTGAGTTTCCTTGAGAGCTGCTTGGAAGCCTGATGGTGTGTGAAGTTAGTGAGCCAAATGGAGTTGTTCTCCCACAAGAACCACTCGGCTGATCCTTCTTCAATATGCCCTTCACCAACATGCAGTGTTTCCTTGATTGAATTAGCTCTCACACCAATATTTGCGTCTAGAGCCTTTGCATTGAGGGCTATCTGAAAACGGCTGTGGCTCTGAAGTTGCCTGTCAATGTGGAGTTGATGGCATGTGAAACCCGCATGTGGAGCATTCGTTTGTGTGGGATGCTCTTCCAGGTTCATTCCTAGATAATGCACTCAAAGGGCTCTAAGCATAGAGTGTGAAAACTGAGTTTCCTTGAGAGCTGCTTGGAAGCCTGATGGTGTGTGAAGTTAGTGAGCCAAATGGAGTTGTTCTCCCACAAGAACCACTCGGCTGATCCTTCTGCAATATGCCCTTGACCAACATGCAGTGTTTCCTTGATTGAATTAGCTCTCACACCAATATTTGCGTCTAGAGCCTTTGCATTGAGGGCTATCTGAAAACGGCTGTGGCGCTGAAGTTGCCTGAGAATGTGGAGTTGGTGGCATGTGAAACCCGCATGTGGAGCATTCGTTTGTGTGGGATGCTCTACCAGGTTCATCCCTAGATAATGCACTCAAAGGGCACTAAGCATAGAGTGTGAAAACTGAGTTTCCTTGAGAGCTGCTTGGAAGCCTGACGGTGTGTGAAGTTAGTGAGCCAAATGGAGTTGTTCTCCCACAAGAACCACTCGGCTGATCCTTCTTCAATATGCCCTTCACCAACATGCAGTGTTTCCTTGATTGAATTAGCTCTCACACCAATATTTGCGTCTAGAGCCTTTGCATTGAGGGCTATCTGAAAACGGCTGTGGCGCTGAAGTTGCCTGTGAATGTGGAGTTGGTGGCATGTGAAACCCGCATGTGGAGCATTCGTTTGTGTGGGATGCTCTACCAGGTTCATTCCTAGATAATGCACTCAAAGGGCACTAAGCATAGAGTGTGAAAACTGAGTTTCCTTGAGAGCTGCTTGGAAGCCTGATGGTGTGTGAAGTTAGTGAGCCAAATGGAGTTGTTCTCCCACAAGAACCACTCGGCTGATCCTTCTTCAATATGCCCTTCACCAACATGCAGTGTTTCCTTGATTGAATTAGCTCTCACACCAATATTTGCGTCTAGAGCCTTTGCATTGAGGGCTATCTGAAAACGGCTGTGGCGCTGAAGTTGCCTGTGAATGTGGAGTTGGTGGCATGTGAAACCCGCATGTGGAGCATTCGTTTGTGTGGGATGCTCTACCAGGTTCATTCCTAGATAATGCACTCAAAGGGCACTAAGCATAGAGTGTGAAAACTGAGTTACCTTGAGAGCTGCTTGGAAGCCTGATGGTGTGTGAAGTTAGTGAGCCAAATGGAGTTGTTCTCCCACAAGAACCACTCGGCTGATCCTTCTTCAATATGCCCTTCACCAACATGCAGTGTTTCCTTGATTGAATTAGCTCTCACACCAATATTTGCGTCTAGAGCCTTTGCATTGAGGGCTATCTGAAAACGGCTGTGGCTCTGAAGTTGCCTGTGAATGTGGAGTTGGTGGCATGTGAAACCCGCATGTGGAGCATTCGTTTGTGTGGGATGCTCTACCAGGTTCATTCCTAGATAATGCACTCAAAGGGCACTAAGCGTAGAGTGTGAAAACTGAGTTTCCTTGAGAGCTGCTTGGAAGCCTGATGGTGTGTGAAGTTAGTGAGCCAAATGGAGTTGTTCTCCCACAAGAACCACTCGGCTGATCCTTCTTCAATATGCCCTTCACCAACATGCAGTGTTTCCTTGATTGAATTAGCTCTCACACCAATATTTGCGTCTAGAGCCTTTGCATTGAGGGCTATCTGAAAGCGGCTGTGGCGCTGAAGTTGCCTGAGAATGTGGAGTTGGTGGCATGTGAAACCCGCATGTGGAGCATTCGTTTGTGTGGGATGCTCTACCAGGTTCATCCCTAGATAATGCACTCAAAGGGCACTAAGCATAGAGTGTGAAAACTGAGTTTCCTTGAGAGCTGCTTGGAAGCCTGATGGTGTGTGAAGTTAGTGAGCCAAATGGAGTTGTTCTCCCACAAGAACCACTCGGCTGATCCTTCTTCAATATGCCCTTCACCAACATGCAGTGTTTCCTTGATTGAATTAGCTCTCACACCAATATTT